>NW_026855507.1:0-26984 GCF_026571515.1 Ruditapes philippinarum | reverse complement strand
GGGTCCCATAAAAATGTTTAAAAAATCCGTTTAATTGTTATGGGATATTTAAATATACGCTTTTTATTTGGGACTAAAGGACTAAACCCATAAAAATGTTAATAAGCCGGAAAAAATTTAAAGAAAATGTTTACTGATTTGTTAAAATAAGTTTAATCCATTAAAAGGAAAATTTAAAGCCCGAAAAATCAAACAGAACATTAATACTTAAAATTTAATGTAAAACAGAAAAAATTTAAAAAAATTTCTCCTGAATTACAAAGGCTATCTAGAGGTTAAATAGTTTGCATAAAACATTTTTTGTGGCCCGCCCAAACCAAATTTGCCCTTTGGGGTAAAAATTGGGCCCCCGGGCCTGGGAGCCACGATTTCCATTATGTACATAAAATCGGGGTAATAACTTTGGGAATTTTGAAAATAACCCCGGGATTCTTGAAAAAAGGCCCAAAAGGAAATTTTGGGGGGCAAAAAATTTGGGGGGGTTTTCCCTTGATTTCTAACGGGGTTTAATTTAAATTTGGCCAATATATTCTTTTTTTTAAAACCAAAACCCAAAAAAAGGAAGAGCCGAAATAGGGCTGCAAAACATTAAAACTTTTAAAATTTTTTATCCCCCCCTTAATTTTTAAAATCCACAAAATTTGCTTACTTTTCAAGACTTCTAAATCTAAAAAGATGTAGGGGAGGCTTTGGTTATCTATGTTAAAGAAAATTTTAAAAAAAAAAGGGAAATTTTCAGTTTTTTAAAAAATAATCACGTTTCCCTTTTAAATTTTTGGGTTTTAAAGTTTTAGTAATTTTTTTTTTTCAATATAGAAAATGAATATATTTGTGTGGGGTTTACAAAAGGCCTAAAAGGATCCCCATTTTATAATGGTATGTAACGTTGATTTTTTTTGAATAAAATTTCCCAGAAATAAATATTTTTGAGTTTAAAAATTTTAAAGGGGGTCTGTTTTGGGGGATGGGGCGTTTGGGGAATAGTGGGTTTATTTTAAAGGGGGTTTAAAATTATTGTGATACGTTTTTTTAAAAGGTCTATAGAAAAATGATATTTTTTCCCGATAATCCCCTCAGGGCCTCCTGTGTTTAAAACGTGTAATTCTAACGGAAAAAAAATTTCCCTTGATTATGAAAAATCTACGTGCTGTCGAATAGCAAACCCGGTCGGATCAGAAAGGACTATGGAATTGGTGCGTTTACATTTCATCACGTAAAGGGGGCATCTTTAAAATTGACTATCTACTCGCAAAAAGAACGTGATTTTTGAAAATATTAGTGATTTCAAAGTACACGATTTTAAAATGAATGGAGCGACCTTTGGTCCGATTTCCGTTCTTTAAAACTGAATGAAATTTGCCCGAGGAAAAAATTTAATTCAGGTTTTATGAAAATTAGATGGTAAAGCCCAAATTTTTAAATCTAAATTTGGGTTCGGGTAAATTTTGGGTTGTTTACCGAAATTGAAACCCGGGGTTAACGGGGATATTTTCCCTTTCAAGTTTAAGGGGCTTCTAAAAATAACTTTTTAAAAATGAATTCACCGATCCCGGTTCGTCCGGGTAGCTGACCCTCTTTTTCCCCAACGTTATGTGTCAAACCCGACGCAAAATTTTACTTTTTGTTGAAAATCGAAACCAATGAAAAAGAATGGTTTAAACCTTAAAATGTAAAAAAGGGAAGGCAAAGGTATTTGGGAAGCTCAGCGTGTTTTTTAAAAGGGAGAAAACTCTGAATAAAAGTAGAGAGCAGTTTTTGGATGCTAAAAGGGCGCAAATATAAAAAAAAAGAAAAAATTTTTTAAAATAAAAAAATATCGGGGATATCGAAAATTTAGGGTTTTCCAAAGGAAAGATTTGGAATTATTTAAAAAGGGGCTAAAAAAAAAGGGAATAATAAAACATAGATTAATTCGTTGAAACCTTTTACTTTTATTTTTCCCAAGAAAAAGGGAAATTTAAATAATTTTCAAAATGAAAATTTTTGGAAGAAAAGATTTTCCCCAACAAATATAATTTTAAAATTTTAGAAAAGACCCAAACATGAAACTTTTTTTGAATAGTTCAAAAAAATTTTTTAAGGAATTCAATGCTGTAAAATCTTTAAAGGGATAAACCCGGGGGAAGACGATTTTTTTGCTGAATAAGAAAAATTTATTAAACGGGAGTATACGGGCGGGCCCCTTAAAATTTTGATATTTTTAATTGTTTTTTTGATAGGGGTTTTTTTTTCCTGAAAGATGGACTGAAGGGGAAAAATTTTTTGGACAAAAAAGGGGAAAATAAAAACAATGTTAAAAAATTAAATAGAGGCATTATTTTTTAGTAATTGTTTTCCCGAAAAAAAATTCACAATAAAAAATTGGGAAATTTTTAAAATTTATTGAATGAGAATTACCATATCGATCGCAGTTTTTGGTTTCAGAAAAGGGGTTTATTCAAATAACATCCTTTGGTTTATTTTCCCAAAATTTTGGTTCAAAAAATTTTTAAAAATAAAAATGTTTATTGGGTGTTTTGTTGTTTTAAAAATGGCAAAATGAAGAATAAAAATCATTAGGTTTAAAATTGTATCCACGGGGTTTTAAGGGTTTAAAATTTTTGAAAATAATTAAGGCATGTAGAAAAAAAATCATGTGTTGGGCCCGTGAAATTGTACCCCCCCTGGGTTTTTAAAAATATCCCTTGGGAAGACGGGGAAAGGGGAACACCTTTAAAATTTTGCCCCAGGGAAGAAGAGATTTTTTAAAGGGCATGGTTTTATAAAATTCAGGTGTAAAATATTGATATTTATCTTATTCTAGCTTTTGTTTGCGCAGATGATATGGTTTTCTTGGGCCAAGACTCCGGATGAAATTAACACATAAATCTTATATTACTTTCTGAGTATTGCAAACTATGGAGTCTTGAAGTCAATGTACAAAAAACCAAAAAGTATGGTATTTCGTAAACGTGGGGGCTTAGAAAATAATGAGACTTTTGTGTATAATGGGACAATTTTGGAAGTTGTAAATGATTTTAACTATTCTAGGAACTGTTTTTAATTATAACGCGAAGTTTTGCATTAAATCAACAACAATTGGTCGGTAAAGGATTTGAAATCCAATGAATGTTTTATTAGTTAAATGTCAAAAATAATAAAATGAAACCTAAATTCTTTGTCAACTTTTTGATTCTTTTTGTCGGATCAGTACTAAATTATTCAAGTGAAATATGGGGGTTTACAAATCAAAAGAAATCGAAAGAATTCACCTTAAATTTTGTAAGAAAATTCTTTTTGTTAAAATGTCGACTCCTAATGTTGCAGTTTATGGCGAATTGGGACGATATCCTTTGTAATATTTCGAGATATATTAGAATAAAAATTTTGGCTTAAACTTAACAGTACAGATAATATAATTTTGAAAACTGTATATAACATGTCATATAATGATTGTATAAATGGTAAAAAAATTGGGTCTCAAATGTAAAAAAATTATTGTGTGAAAATGGATATAATTATGTTTTTGATAATCCTCATTTTGTTAAAGAAAAAGCCGTTTTTAAAGTATTTTTAGACAGCAGTTAATAGATTCGTTCTTGCAAGGTGGCATATAATAAGTGCAGGTAGCACAATGTTTTAGACGCTTTATCACATCTTTAAAAAAAAAAAATTTTAAAAATGGGAAAAGGATCTGATCATTACCTTTTGAATTTTAAAAACATATTAGGAAAAAATAAAAAATGTCACTCATTCATTACGGGGGACAAAAAAATAGGTTGGAAAATTTAAAAGAAATTAAACCCCGAAAAGAAAAGAGATGTCTTTTTTTGATACAAGGGGACATCCCATGACGAATTCCACTTTGTATTTTTAAAAGTCCATTTTTAAAAGATATAGACGGGTTTATAAATTATCGAAAATTTTTATATCAAACCCAAAAGCAAAACCCTTTTTCGAAAATTGGGTTTAAAATTTCAGGGAAAAAGATTTCTCTTGTTTTAAAAATTTGTAAATTTAGTAAGATTGCTTTTTAATGCGTAGAAATAAACAAATGAGTCAAAATATATATTAATCATAATCATCCTCTTAATAACTCATTGGTTGATATAAACATTTGTATTGTTTTATATAGATTGTGTGACTATATCTTGTGTTGTGTAAATATGTTATTTGTGTGCACGGGATGTACATGATGTACAAGTGAAATAATGTTCTGTTCTGTTCTAAAATTCATTTTGAGTGTGATTTTTTGTCGACTCTTATAAGTACAACAATGCATATAATTTTGTATAATTTCGATTTTTGGTAGACAAATGCACATTTACGAAAAACTTTTGGTGACATAGAAAATCGAAAAATAAGCTTGAAAAAATGTGATTCAAGTCGTTTTTTATGAAGTAACGCCGATATACGTGAATAGTGCTTCGCGGTTACGTGAGAAATGTGCTTTTAATTTTTTCATAGTAAAAACTTTTAAAAAAAATCCTCTTTGTTTGAAGGGTACAAGGCTTAGAGCTTTGATATTTTGATATATGATTCAGCTATAGGTCCTCTATCAAAGTTGTTCAACTCTTGCATCTTGTGTTTAAAAATTGGCCGTGTCCCGGGGGTCATGAGTTTGGGCTTATCCTTATACGTATGTTAGTAAAAACTTTAAAAATCTTCGTCTCTGAATTGGACAAGAGCTAGAGGTTATATATTTTGCATCAAACATTGTGTTCGTGGAGCTCTAAACCAAGATTTTTCAAATTGTAGCACTGGGGGTCAAAATTGGGGATCATGGATTTTCATTATTTACATATATAATGTAAACAGAAACTAAAACACTTGTTTTCTTAATAGGAGAAAAGCTAGAGGTTAGATTTTCGAGATGAAACATTGTCTGGTGGACCTTTTTCAAGAATTGTTTTTGAATTAAACGCTTATGTTCAAAAAATTTTGCCCCGCCCAAGGGGGACACAGTGACATACATTCTTTTCCCATGAAATCTGGACCATGTGCACAGTTTAAGATGTAAAATTAAATTTGTAACATCAGCTGATCTAGATTTTGAAAAGTGACCTACTTTCTATCCATTTAATTAATTTACAGCTATGAAATTTTGGACTAAAGCACAGTTGTATATGTAAAATTGAACTTTGATATCAGCTGACCAAGATTTTTGATGATGTGCACCTACTTTCTTGTCATTTTATGTACAACCATGAAATTTTGACATGTGCACAGTTTTAGATGTAAAATTGAACTTTGGTATCAGTAACTAGATTATGATGAAGTGACCTCCTTAGGGCTTTTAATATACAGCTATGAAAACTTTGACCATGTGCACAATTTCATGTAGAACTGAAATTTGATATCAAATGAACCTAGATATTGACCTAGTAACCTACTTTCTTGTTTTTTATGTACAGCTATGAAATAAGAACAATGCATATAGTACAAGATGCAAACACGTTCACCATCAACACACACTCCTTTACCTACTATTTAACATCAAAGTGCCATAACATTTAAGTAAATGTTTAAAAAAACATTGCAAGTATTGAACATCCTTGTCTTACACCAGCTGTGACATCAAGTCAAGCGTACACAATGTCTTGATACAATATAGGCGAGAAAAAGTCGTAGTTATTCTATCAAGACTTTGTTCATTAAACTTTGCAATGAAGGTCAACGGTCTATAAAAATTGGCAAAAATAAGGGAAAATGTAGATAAGTACGATTAAAAAGAAACTCTCACAGAATATCAAATCTCTTGGTTACATTAACAAGCCCGATTATTGTTCTATCGTTCGATAGTGAAATTTGACATGATCCTTAACGAGTTGCATATGTCATGATACAATTATTTTTTATAGGAACAGAATACAAAAAGAGTTTCATCTCCGCCATGTTATACTGCCCTCACACATACCTCGCGACCTTACTGCGTCCTTACTGCGACCTTGCTACGACCAGGACGCAGCACAGTCGCCATGGACGCAGCAGGGACGCAGCGAGGTCGTAGCGAGGAACCCAAGGACGCACAAGGTCGCAGACCGTCGGCGACTATTTTGAACATGCACAAAACAGTCGCAGAAACTCTGCGTTCTTGCTGAGTCCTGGTTAGGTCGCCGTGGGATCGCAGTGGAAGTCACCATAGTCGCAGCAGCATCGTAGTAAGGACGCAATAAGAACTCAATAGACGTAGTACACTCGTACTAAGGACGCCGTAGAGTCACCGATGAAATTACAAGAAATTGCTCGGAAACCTTTGGCGACGCTATTTCTACACACTGTGAACCACTACCAAACTGCATATCTGAAAGCGGCGACTGGGTCAACTTGTAGCACTTTAGAGACCCTCGCTCTTTTGCCTCGTCCGCCTCTCATCTTTGGAATAATATGGATGATTTAACTTAATACTAATTAAATATACGTCTTCACTCGTTGAAGGTCAGACTCAGAATGAAATTCACTGGTAAAAAGTATTGTTTTTATAGACGTAGCAAGAACGTTTGTTTGTTTGTTTGTTTCATTTTACGCCTTTTTCAACAGTATTTCAGTCATATAGGCGGGTAGTTTCCTAACCATCGTTCCTGGAGAGTTACACCAGTACTAGACTACCTTCCTCCGCGCTAAACTACCAAAGCATCTCCCGGGGATCGAACCCACGCCAGAGAGGTAACTGGATTAGAAGTCATCGACTCTAACCCCTCGACCACGGAGGCGGTTAGCAAAGAACGTAGTAGGGTCGTCGTACAGTCGCAGGACAGTCGCCGGACAAACGCAATAGTCGTCGTAGAGTCGCCGTAAGGACGCATAAAACATAGCACAGTCGCAGCTGGGTCGCCGATGATCGCCGTGGGGTCGCCTTGGGGACGCAATACAGTCGCAGTGGAAACGCCATGGACGTAGAAGGGTCGTATTGAGGACATAGAGAAAACGTACTGAACACAAGACTGCAGAGCCCCGGACCGTCTGCGAGAGAAATTTGAAAGAAAACCAACGATTTTCGAAAGAAAAATGCTATTTTACTAGTTTTCAGGTCGCAGTAAGGTCGTGGTTTATGTGTGAGGGCACCTTTAAGTGAGGTGTTAGTATATGTAGGCTTAACATAAACAAAACACTGGATAGATGGTAATCCTGCAAGATTTCTTAAAGATATTACTTACATTGTGAATTCATCAACAGAGGATATGAAAATTGCTAGATGAAAATCTTTGCACAAAAGAAAAATATGTTAGTTGTTGTGAATCACAGATCAGTAAGTATTTTATTGTTTGGTAAGATTTTCGACTGGGACGTGCATGTAGAAATGGAGTCATTTTTTAGAAAAAATAATTTAATTTACGAACATCATTCTGGATTTTGAAAATGTCATTAAACTGACACGTGTCTTATTCAACTACTTGAATGGATCCGTAAAAATAACTCCAAAGAGTTACAAATAACATTTGATACCAGTAGTGTCATTCCAGTGGCGAGCGAGAGTTGTGAGCAAGAGCAGTTTAGGTTTGGGGATTATGACGTAATGTTAATCTTTTGAAGTGGTCTTCGAGTGTACTTGAGAGGTAGAATATCCTTTTGAAGTGGTCTGCCAATGTACTTGAAAGGTAGAATATCCTTTTGAAGTGGTTTTCAATGGCACTTGAAAGGCAAAGTGTCCTTTTAAAAGATGTTTAATTAAAAATAAAGATGGCGGATATTTGCATAATTAAAAATAAAAATGGCGGCTAGTTCCGTAGTGAAAAACAAAGATGGCGGATAGTTTACCTGGCAACCAATGGGGAGAGTGATGCATGAATGAGTGATTATAGGCAGTATGTGTGTGTATTGAAATGTTTTCTCAATAAACATTATTGATTAATCTCAATTTAAGCTTGGTTTATTACTTTAAACACAGAAATCCAGAATGCATGTTGGAGTTTTCATTACAAACATATTACGCTAAGGCAGTAGTGAACAAACTGGAAAAGCTCGCGCTTACTTTGTGACGGCTGCAAACACGAATACCTGTCTCAGTTAAACCACTCGTGCATGATGGTGGGCCGGGAAAGCAAGCTCGAGCACTATTTCTGGGACGTGACTGAAACATTGGACGACGAAAAATAATCGAACAATGGTACGTAGAAAAGATCTGGCGCTTGCTGTGCTTTGGCTGCAAAAACAACTACCTGTCTCAGCGTAATCATTCGTGCACAATGCTTGACCGCGGCAGCAAACTGAATGTTCATTTCTGGGACATTATAGAAGTTATGGACGAAGAGGCGGAAATTGGGAAGTGGTACAGATCACAAGCGTGCAAAGAGTTCGAACGGTCTGTACTGGATATGTTAATGCTTAAATAACGATGCCGAGATCACAGGGAAACACGGATGAAAACAGACAGTTGGAAAAGAAGCGTCGATCGCACAATGAATGCTATCATATTTTTTTTTGTATTGAATAGACCAATTAGGGCGAATCACCTTGGCAAGCAGTAAACAAAAACAAAATGGCGGCGAACGAAAATGAGTTACATCCGGGCACATTTATGTTGTTTTACAAAAATGCAACAGTGCGTATACGTACCCTATAAAATTGCGTTTTAGCGGAGACAATAGATTAAAATACTGACACCGCCATTTTGTTTTGTGTATTACGGAAATTAATTCAAATGGACGGAGATAATGAATTCCATGTGTTATCTGTGATTGATGTTCTAACTTGATTGTCAAATCCACTTCAATGCAAATTTGCCTTAAAATAATGATGATAATAATACTACTAGTAATAACAATTTATCCGACATTTCACCGTATAAATAAACCAAATTCTATTAAACTATGACGTATTGATTATAAAAAAAGAAAGAAAAAACACCTGCGATTGTTACTATAAAGCCAATAAAAATATATTGTATACAATGCAGTTACAATGAACACGCGCGAAGTTAAAATAAGTGATGGGCTTTGTCAATTATAGAGTTACTGAATCCAATTGATTCTTTTCCTAATTATACATATTATTACCCCCCCCCCCCCCCCTGGTCGCGCCATTTAGAGGGTCATTCTCAATATATCATATGTTTAAGATAAGAAAAAAAAATCTGATATAATACTGTCATCTTCTTATTAACTGATGAACATCTTATACATATTCAATTTGGTGCTATATTAATATTTTCCTCTATATGTATTAAAGAATTTGACAATTGACCAAAAATAGATGTTTTCATATTGTGTCAATCCAATTTGTCTGCCACTTTTGGTAAGGGAGGTAAGTAATGTAAATTTGGGAATTATCTATGTATCTGTAAATCAAACATTTTCAATTTATCATGGATGAAATGTGTTCCTCGAATGTGGCGCTGGTTTTAAATGAAACGTTACTGCATCGCAAAATAATTGCTCGTAAAGTGTCAGTCGAACACATACGCTAGAACGAAAAATTATAACGATTTGAATATATTTTGCCGACTCTTTGTCATCCGGAACATCTTTTTAAAATCTCGTTTATTCTTTGATATATTTAAATGTAAACAGAGTAATATCATGAACGTTTTTTTACGTTACAAGTGACAGTGCCATTTTTTATTGAACATCCTAATGAAATTATTAAAATTTTGTGACTAGAACAGAGGTCATACAGGCGGCATCCATTTAGAAAAAAAAACCCACTGAACAGCATGCGGTTAAAATTTGACATTGACAAATGAACTGTCTACATGGTTGGTTTGTATGTACATAATAAGTAATCAGCAAATGAATAAGTGTACATTTAGCTCTTATATCTGACATCATTTTGGTCATTTTCAATTCGATATACATGATTTGTTCATTTAATTAGATAAAATAGTTCAACATTTCCGAACATTTACTTCTTACTCGTTTATTGATAAACTGTTTTTAAGGTAGGTTAAAACGAAATAAAAAAAATTCCCTTACCGAAGTATTCCAGAACGGATCATTATTATTCATTGTCATTTTCTTATACATCAATAGAAAAAAAAAGAGTTTAATAAGAAGGAATCTGAAAAAGGCATACATTTCGGTTTAAGTTTTCACAATAGGTGAGCGTCCATTTTTCGCTGGTGACGTAAATTATATTACTAATTTGTAAGTAAGGAAACATAAAGAAAATGGACGCATTCAGTTCAGTCAGAAACGTTTGCTTTGCAATTTGCAAATACATGTACATTCAGAGAACATAATAAAACCATTGTCACTCGAACCTATGCAAACTGGAATCATAACACTGGGCCACTGTTAAACAGATATGTTGCTTTTATTAAAATGTTGATACGCATTTATGTAGTTTAAAAAAAGGGAAATTAAAACAGTTTCTTATAACAGAACATTATTCCGTCGACTTAAAACCGTTTTTAAATTATAATTGTAAATGTAGAACACTCAAGTTTGCCAATAATATAAATGGCATAAAACTACCAGAAAAAAATCAGATTGAAATGCATCTTAACCGATAAAAAATTGAATTATAAGATGTCTTTCCGGAGCTTTGTAAAAATGGAACTGTAATATTGGTCTGTTTAATCGATGTCCGTCCCTGTCATAGTAGCTGCGTAGACAAGGTTATGATTAAGAAATAATACATTGTTTCAGCGTTTCAGCGGTGTTTATCGGCTATTTAACACAGGTTTGGAGTTTTGATGCGTAGAAATTGACCACGAAGGCAATAGGTTGTGAAAACTATCTTATAGAGGTAGAAGAAAAAAACAACAACTGAATCTAACGAGTCTCGAATCTAACTAGTGTATATTGGCAGTTAAACACCGGTTTCGTTGTGTATAGTGACACAACCACGAATGCATCGTTCAAACTGTCCCGTCTGGAACCATGACTGATGATATGATGTTACCGTGATGTATGTCTAGTTGTGAAAATGTTATTGTATCTAACTAGCTCACTTGTATCTCGGTTTTGAAAATCTGCTATGTCACTTAAAAGATTGTCTTCTTATAATTCTTCCCTCTTTTAAGATATCTAATTAAGGCGATAAGCCTTTGTACATATACATGTATACATGAACTCCAAAAGGACATGGTATTTTAACAGGCCATTTGTTTTTAAGATAGTTGATGTCTATCCGATAAATAGTAGCAGCTGAAGTTTATGTATATAATTATTCTACTTGTATATATATGGACATGAATATTGCTAATTATTCAAATACGTTTATTTCTCACGTTGGTATTGATTAATTACGTACCAAACATAAATGTTCACACAAAAATGTGAACTGAAAACAGAATTCAATTTCAACAATTCAGTGAGAGTGTGTTGTCTGTGACTTCAAATTAATATGAAGAGAAAGCTAAAATATAACAACAACCAAAACTATGAATATTTTTCATGCTTAAAAGATATCGTCTTGCTCGTATTCTTTAGTTAGTTATTTTTGCATCGTCTTTATGAAGCATTGTATCTTGCTTTAAATAATTGTATCTTGCTCAACCGTATATCTGACTGCTTGAAGTACATGTACAATCAATATGTAAATGCCGTTCGTTATGTACTGTAATGGAATTGTATCGTGTTGTTGGCGACGCCGGTGAGCGGCGTCGTCTATTATGGAACGCTTTTTATTTTTGCCTATGGAAGGAGCTGTTATTATTAGCAGTTAATTTCATGTTGTGTTAATTAGTTTTATTTTGATTCGTAAAAATCAAGTAAACAAATGTGTTGTTATATTTGTATTTAATAACTTTATGTAAAAAGCATGTGCATTGTGATATTATTTTCACGAAATTGCAGGTTAAGTTTAACAGCTTGTCCCTTAGTTTTAATGACAATACTAAAACCCGGATTTCGAATATCGTTGTGGTCTAGATTGAGGCCGTATCAGTTCATTCATTCATTTATACATTTTCAAAATTTTCCTACAAGAAGAAAGTTCACCTGCAATTGAGTATAAGGATGGGTAATGGAACTGTTGTAAACGATTATCCTATTGATTTTATCCTTATTACATTTATCTGTTGCGCAGAATGGTTGTTTTTACAAAGTGTACCAGTATCCGGATGTTGAAAGCTATCCGATTTTCTGCAATTACTGCTGACACATGGCCATCTATTTTTTTATGAATACTTTACCATTAATTTGCATGGTTTGATAAAACTGAACCTGCAGCATTTCATAATTTTGCTGTTTAGGGTGTTCTTTTGGGTTTCAGGTTTTCTTTATTGTAAGGGGAAGTAACTCATGTTTACTAAATTATTTGTTCTTTTCTGTCTATCTTAGGTATTACTTATAATACTATTTTTGTTGTATATAATTCACCAGTTGTAAGGTCATCAAAAGCATGTTAATGTTAATGTTAGGATTTCATATTTATTTAATATAAACTGGGAATTATTAATGTTATGTGCATACATGTATATCTTAGACAGTAGTAGATCTATATTGATATGTTGAGACTTATAATTTTTCTGCATTTAAAGAGATACAGTTATGTCATTATTATTAAAGGGATGAGACTTTCATTTAAAGTTATAAATGGTAAAACATGTATTGATTGAAAATGTCCTTAAACTTGGATCAAGCAATATAATTAATAAAGTCTCAAAAAATCATATTCTGAATAGTTATTCTATTTTTTTTCTAACATGTGCATAGTTTGAAAAGGACAGCTTCTGTCTTATCTATTTGTAATGAAGGGACACCGGTCTCAACCTCCAGGTCTCCTGAGTCAACCCGACAACAGACTGTACATAGAGTAGATTGTTACTTGCCCTTGAATAAATTTGTGCACTAAATTTATAGTGGGTGATTTGTGCCACATGAAAACCAACATAGTACAAAAAGTAACAAAGTGGTTTGTTTGTTGCATTTTCATGTTTTTGCCCGGTGCCCTTGATGCAAAATACAAATCAGCCTTCATAAAATTTCTTATGTTGGTCACAGGTTTGAGTTCTGGTCAAGCTCAAAGTTTTTCTCATCCTGTGACTGCATAATTATAAGCATGAGTTCAATTTCCTATGCTCTGTAACATAAGAAATTCACGAACACAAATCGATATAGTGGGGAAATAAATTATGTTGTGGTTTAGAACTGTTTCATTATTAAAGAGAAAATGTGTAGCAGGCCGGATAGCTCAGTTGGTCTTCTGAAAGTCATGGGTTCGAGTCATGGTCAGGCAGTTTCAGTCAGGGTTTAGAAGTGGTTTTTCAATTGACACATGTTTGATTCATTTAACAGATTGCATTATTTGAAATGGACAAGGGCAGTATTGTATGATACTTTTAGATCTACAAAGGGCATTTGATACAGTTGAACACACTATACTGCACATGAAGAAGTTGTTTTTCTTCTTCTTCATGAAACTTCAAGCATCTGCCATATATAATGACATTCTTACATGGTTTAAGTCTTATCTCTGATAGTAGCTGGTTGATGTGGCTGGTACTTATTCTACTACAGTCACTGCTCTGAGTACCTATGCTGTCCCCCCTGATGTTCATTTTAGGTCCTCTTTTATGTCTAATATATGTCAATTACATGTCTTCAACCCTAAGCAGTAAGCTTTTATTATAATGCACAGGCACGAGTATCAGACCTTGGAAGAAAAAATATGGCCAGATTGATAAAAAAACCTGTGTTCATCTTAAAAGTGTCAACAACCAAAATAAAATGTAAATAATGACCCCCTTTAAAAATATACTTCAAGTTGATAGTATATTTTTAAAGGGGATCATTATTTACATTTTTTGGGTTTTTTTTATAAACACAGTTTTTTTATCAATCTGGTCATCTGGTCATATTTTTTCTTCCCAGGTCGGATACTCGTGCCTGTGATTATATGCTGATGACTCAGGAATCCTTGTGTCTCATAAAATAAATCTGAAGAAATTCTTTCTTATAGCATGAGTCTTATAAGATTGCTTAATTGACTATAAATTGTCTTTGCATCTTGGCAAGACAGAGTCTATTCTTTTTTGGTTTAAGTTTCAACTTAAACTGGCCCTAGCCTCCAGGTCACATGTAATGGTACTGCTATAAAGTACACATCTTTTGTTAAGTATTTAGGTGCAAATCTGGATCAAATTCTTTTGGCGTCGCCCTTTGATGCTTTGCATCAATGATTTTCTTGTGTTCTATTGTGTTATCGTTTATAACAACTAGTGTCTAGTAACAAATTTACCTCTGCACTCTTTTATCTTTATATTTTAACCAAAGCGCACGTATAAACAATTTATTCGTTTAACGCCAGC
This sequence comes from Ruditapes philippinarum, assembly GCF_026571515.1. NCBI lineage: Eukaryota > Metazoa > Mollusca > Bivalvia > Venerida > Veneridae > Ruditapes > Ruditapes philippinarum. The sequence continues at coordinate 12,811 of NW_026855507.1, read as the reverse complement.
GCAGTAAGCATGACGATAGTCTCAAATGAAAAAGACAACGGAACATGTCTGAGGATAGTTTGATTTAGTGTATTTCATGTACATTGTAGTTGATCTACACGCTCTTTAAGTTAAAAGGAGAAAATAAGAATCCCTACAGAAAACGGAAGTCAATAATACTTTATATAATAATACATAATCTGTAAAAGATGCCTTTATTGAAGATATCCAAATATGTTACATATGCTAGCATGTCTATTTTTCTTTGAAAGTAAGACACTTGATGAGATTTGCATTTCTCTTTCTCCTATAAGAATGTTAGACGTAATAATTATACTTTATGAAATGTCTATTTATCGAGATAAATGAGAAAAATACTGATTCTGAAAATGACACATCTATTCATATGACACATGCAAAGAATGTATCATCTTTCCTTGTAAAGAAGATGGAGTTACAAATTATATTTGCATGACTATAAAACTGAAACATTAGAGAGGTACGATTAAAAATCTGATTTCAAATAACCAACAATACTTCACAGTCTGGCTTAAAACTTTTGTTTGTATGGAGTTACAAATTATATTTGCACGACTTTAAAACTGAAACATTAGAGAGGTACGATTAAAAATCTGATGTTAAATAAACAACAATACTTCACAGTCTGGCTTAAACCTTTTGTTTGTGACTATGACATTCCATTGCCATAATGTAATCCATCACTGATTTAATGTAAAGTTGTAAAATATAGATCTTGGTTTATAGATCGGATACTAACTAGCTAATTATCGTTATAGGACACTATTTCATGGTCTTAAACCGTATGCACAATATAGTAGAACTTTAAAACTGTAGAACTTTCAAGTCGCTATGATTTCCACTATGATAATGGGCACAGAAACGACAAGACGAAATCCGATTGAAATGCGATTGAAATAATTTAATATCCTTTTACCGTTAACAAAACGTAAGTCCGCGTATTTAAATCGTTTGTTCGTAACGGTGATATAAAGCATTGTATTGCATTGTATTGTGCGGTGTTGTCATTTACTGTCATTGACAGGCTTCTTGAAGACCGCTATTAACGCACGTGTCTACACTACATTTATTATATGTTAACATCGTATTTGACCGGTTATTATTCTATTCTATATCTTGAAAAGACTAAAGTGGTAAAAGCTTTGTATAACTATGTAAGCTTTCTGTTAAGCTTCCACTACTGTACTTGTGAAACTCTGTTTTATCACAATGTTAAAACTGTATCGTTTGAACTTCTTTTGGGTCTGTTAATACTTTCACCACATGTAACGAATTATGTTGTTAATTTGCTCAATCGTATTGGATCGGTGTTAAACTGCTGATATATGTCGCTTTAACAATTCTTCTTTTTCTCATTCGTCTCCGTATTTAGACAGGGCATTAACAACACGTGCACATATTTGTATGAATTTAAAAGGAATTTATTATTGCATTGCAGCGATAATACTTTTTTGTTTGCGTATTTAAGAATGAAAGTAACAGGAAAAATTCAACTTATATAACTGTTTATGAATTATGCAGCATATTTTCTAGATACCTGTTCAGAATTCGGCTGAATATATCAACCTTTCATTCAATTCGTATTTGTTACTCTTTAGATCATGTAATCGTTTATACTTGAAATAATACGTTATCGTTATCTATATCGAACTAATCTGTATACGTTCACCCGAAACATATTTTTGAAGCATATACTTAAACTGTAAATAATCCCCATAACGCGTTTATTTACTTAACTCTAAGTGATTCAAAAGTCCCCCATCGTTTTATCGTTTAAGCTTTCGTTGTATCTTGCTTTATTAGCAATACAGTGTCTCAGATGCAGTATTGTAAATTGTATAGTTATGTATTATTTGCATTGTATTGTGTTGTAGTGTATTGTCGTTTACTGTCATTGTCGGCTCCCTGTAGGCCACTTTGACGCATGCGTTTAAAGTGACCGATTTCACTACATTTAATGCATGTTAAGATTTCGTATCTGACCGGTTTTTTGTATTTTCTGATCGCAGATCAGGACAATCATAACAACAAAAAGTAGTTCTCAAAACAGCTTAAAACTAGCGATGTAAAAGAAAGAAATATTTTTATTTTGTTACAAGTATCCAAGGAATTATAACGCAATCAGTAGTGAGTAGTGAAATATTATATGCATGTCGGAAGATTTTCGCAAAATTATTTACATCAGTGTTAAACAACAGGTTTACCGACCCGGTTTACCGTGAACAAAATGTTTCGAAATTAATAAGGATTACGAACCCTTATAGAAATCATTTGGTTTGTTTCAGACTTTTTTCTTATAACTTCCCCGTGGTCCAGGGGTAACATGCTCGTTTAGGAAGTGAGATGTTTTGTGTTCAAATCCCAGTCAAGGCAACTACAGTGTAATTTTTTAAGTGTCTTTTTAGCGATTTTAACATTCTTTCTTAAGGAATTAGCCACGATATGCAAAGATAGAGAGTGAATGTCATAAAAAATACATAAATGATTTCATTAGAGGTTATTATAGATAAGATAATAGCCGAGGACGTTCTGATTGGCTTAGCAGTTGTACTTTATTTAATTGTTTAAAGTAAATGGCATTACTACAAGTGTTTTATTTCATATTTTAAAGAAAACCCGTGTTTGTTTATTGGGTAGTCTACTGTTTTAGACATCTTTCTAGATATCTATTTGAAGTCAAGATGTAACATTACTATTTATATACGACGATGATACCTTACAAATGACATACATTCATCCACTCTGTCATAGCTAACGATCCGTAATACACAAACACAACAGCAATAAATTGAAGTTCATCGTTGGCTTATAATACAGAAATCAACATAATCTTTAAAAAAAAAATACAGGTTACTAAAACATAGATATTTCTTATAAAGTTTTCAAAATTGCAGAACAGGAATTATGCCCTAACTGTTTTTTAACGGGATAGAAAATTATTTATGTTTGTGATACTGTTTGTGAGCAGTTGACTTAGCAATGAATGGAAAAGGTGTGGCTAATTGTTCCGCTACGAAAAACCGGAAAGGTCCATTGATAGATCCCTACTCTGACCTTTCAATTGATAACAATAGATTTTAACCAGAAGCATTGACAAGTACTCTTTGTTAACAAACATGTTGTGGTGAAATTCTTATTGTATCCACTAATCTGATGATAAGAATTATACAGGTCAGGGATCAATGCACAAAAACGAATAGACGTAATATGATTGGAATGTTTAGTATTCTATTCCGTTAGCAAATAGAATCTACAAATAGTCTGTTTTCATGTTCTAACTATCACTATGAACTCGGATGATTTTGATGATACATTTACCGCAGAAGACTTGCATGTATTAGACAAAATATAGCAAAAAATCAACTCAAAAAGTGGAGGAGGAGCTAATTTTACTAGCGAAGAAATTCACCGTCGGTCGGAATTTTATATTTTAAAGAAAACCCGTGTTTGTTTATTGGGTAGTCTACTGTTATATACATCTTTCTAGATATCTATTTGAAGTCAAGATGTAACATTACTATTTATATACGACGATGATACCTTACAAATGACATACATTCATCCACTCTGTCATTGCTAACGATCCGTAATACACAAACACAACAGCAATAAATTGAAGTTCATTATTTGCTTATAATACAAAAATCAACATAATCTTTAAAAAAATACAAACAATATATCATTTGCAAAACAAAATAAGTAATAGTTTAGAAAATTTATATATATTGTATTTGTAAATTAAATTTACTTACTTATAATAATTAAAAAAATATTTATAGTGTTAGCTTCTCGAAGCTAAAGATAATCGACGGCTGTAGTTACATTTTCACGTAATTTTCACACTTTGTCAATTGTGTATCATGGTTTAATCGTTTTAATCCTTATTGGTCAAATAATGCTGATGTTGTTCGTTTTCTTTATTTTTGTAACTGTATTATTTACAGCTTATAATAATTTTATTTTATTATTATTGTAACAATTGGCAGGCGTAGAAACTAGGTTAGTAATGTGGCATAAATACATTTTTTAGCTCGACTATTCGAAGTCCCGGCGTCGGCGTCGGCGTCGGCGTCAGCGTCCGCGTGGGCGTCTGCGTTGGTTAAAGTTTTTTGTAAAGTCAAATATCTCAATTATTGCTTTAGATATTCAATTGAAACTTACAATACTTATTTATAGTAACAAGGTACATCAGATTGACAAGTTGGATAACTCTGCCTACAATATTGACAGAATTATGCCCCTTTTTAACTTAGAAATTTTGGTTAAAGTTTTTTGTATAGTCAAATATCTCAATTATTGTTATAGATATTCAATTGAAACTTACAATACTTATTTCTAGTAATAAGGTACATCAGATTGACAAGTTGGATAACTCTGCCTACAATATTGATAGAATTATGCCCCTTTTTAACTTAGAATTTTTTTTTGTAAAGTCAAATATCTCAATTATTGCTTGAGATATTCAATTGAAATTTACAATAATTTTTTATAGTAACAATGTACATCATTTTGCAAAATTGCATAACTCTGTCTGCAATATTTGCAGAATTATTTGCCCCTTTGAAACTTAGAAATTTTGGTTAAAGGTTAAAGTCTTCAAAGATATTTACTTGAAACTTTACACATGTACTTAGGGTCATAATTTGAGGGTCATAACTGTATGTCACTGACCAAGTTCCATAATTCTATCTAGTATTAAGGCTGATTCATATCCCCTTTTCTACTTTGTCTCCAGGTTAATGTTAACATGCAAGTTTTACATATCTCAATAACTATTAAAGATATTTATTTAAAACTTGACATATGCATTTAGGGTCAGAATTGTAGGTCACTGACAAAGATCCATAATTCTATCTTGCATTAAGGCTGATTTTTCTTCCCTTTTTCAACTTAGAAACCCATGTTAAAATTTTGCTTGTAAGCTGTTATCTCCTTAACTACTGAAAGGTTTGTGCCTTTTTTGGGACAATGTTATGCATTCATAATAATAAAGCAGTGATTTACTTGATAAAACATCTTAATAACAAGCCTTTGTACCTTTTCTGTCAATTTTATGTATGCATAGGTAATTAGTATTATTATACTCAATAAAACACCCTTGTGACATTACTTTACAAATGGTCAAGCCAATACTGTATAATTAGACTCTTTCTAAGCCTATAACATGAATTTATATAAAAAAATTAGTCCTTTTGTGAACTTAGAAAATTTAACATTATCAAGGCTCTTTTACTATCAAGCACTTAGAATAGTCGAGCGTGCTGTCCTACCGACAGCTCTTGTTATTTTACTTTGTTTCTATTTTAGTTTTATTGAAATTGATTTTTATGTTTATGGCACGCTGTAATGTACTTGTACATACAAAAGATATATACTGTATGTATTAAAAAATGATAAGTTAATGTTTCACACATGAAGTCCTACAAATGAACAATTGTGTATCAAAATTTCACCGGGTCAGGGTAATGAGTAGGGTTAGATGTCAAACTCTAAAACAACTCTTTATTTTGTGATGTAAGATCACCAATGATATTGTTAGATTGGTAAGTCAACCAGTTTTGAAACATAATGAATAAGAAAATTTAAAATTGTAAACAACTCAAATAGCAGGAATTGACCAATCAGCGAACACTTTCGTTGCGGAAATAAGAAATAGTTCAGATTGATTGATTGACTGATTGACTTACTGACTGACTGACTGACTGACTGAATGAATGAAGCACGTTATGAAATAAAAGTTTTAATAGTATATTAATATTTTCGAATTAAATATAGTAAATGTGACAATATTGAAAACAGAAATGCAAAACAAAACCGAATAAATAAAATAAATACAAACAAAAGAAATGTTAATTTTTATTTTTATTAACAAAGCAAAAGCATAATTCAATAGGTTTATCGTTTAATCTGCACATTTTTCAATCGTTTTATCTGCACATTTTTCACCCGTAAATATTCATGATTCAAGTGACATTTAGAACGGTTAATACAAAATATGTCTGACATTTAGATCTGAAATATACATTTTCTATCCCGTAAATAAGAAAACAGTAAGGGCCATTTCTGCACTGCATTTTTGAAAATTTTCAGACAGCTATCATGTTGATTTATATATTATCTGTGTTAAGCGGATCGTAAGCTACCGGTATTTTACCGACATCCACAGTTGATTAATACATGTATATGTCATTTTAAGGTATCATCGGCATATACGAGTACATGTATAAATAACAATGTTACATCATGTCTCTTCAAATAGGATATCTAGAAAAATATCTTTTCATATATACATCACATAAAATGTATATTTGATAAAATAACTAAATAGATAATAATATCAATGAGACTTTATTATATATCAATAACGATGAAATGCTCGTGAATTCAAGATGAAAATACCTCAAATATTATTCCTTAAACAGCTTACATGAATTATTATTATTTGCACGTGTATGGACTTTCTAGTTCGCTTTTTATTCGGTATATAAAGGAAGAGATCAGTTACATAAAAGACGTCTATCAGGCATATTCTTACCAGTTTATCACAAACTAATTACACTGATTTCTTACATAAACACGCTAACTTAAGAACTGATGCCACCGACTTTAAGTCTGCGAAATTTGTAAATATACGATTTGTTTAGATGCATGATCTAAACAGAAAATAATCGAAAAGGCAGCTATGTAGAAAAGTTCATTTTCTGAAGAAAATATATACTTTTAAAGGTTTTTTTTGCCCTCAAAACAACAGCACCAGTAACGTCTACTTGTCTATGTACTTCATATTAACATATTGATGTTTATCATTTTATTTTATCCTTAGGTGATGTTCCATATGCCGCCTCACAATACTTTACTATATTTCAGATGAAAACGACCCGCATTTTTATGTTTATAAAATGTACAAAAATGTGTTATCTGCGATGCTCAAAAGTTTAAAACTTAATGAAATAGAGTTTCCTTAGATCGTATAATGACAGCTTAACAGCCATAAATAAATTAAACGTATCATTATAACGTAAGAAACCTGGAAATACAATAGTTGTAGTTATAGCATTGACTTTAAACAATTAAATAAAGTACAAATGCTCAATAAAAGAGTCTGAACTAAAGATAGAATAGAATGAAAGCCAGTCGGATACGATACGTTAAAATGTACAAAGATCTGAAAAGTGAATTGTGGTGTAATCAATTATATTAAATGCATCTTCAGGGAGCCCTGCAATGACAGTAAACGTCAACTAAAGTTTATTCGATGGGAGGAGACCTTGGTATCACTTAAAGGCTTTCATCACTGTAACACTGTAACGAAATGAAAACATACTGCTTGTAGACGGGAAAAGAATACTAAACGTTTCAATCGTAGTAAATCTAGTTGTTTGTGCCCTGAGCCGATTGGAAAATGGTCCCGTACATAAACACTTTTAGATCTTAATAAAATATGCAAACGGAAAAAGAAAAAGACTATTTTTCGTTTTTAAATAATTTATTGTTGTTCATACTGTTTTTTTTTCTACATAATGATCAAGACATATCAGGTCGATTGCGATTCAACATTCTTATTTAATCAACCAACTTAATTCATTCGCAGGTCTTACTTGAACATAAACCGTTTACCTGCTGAAACCACATTGAGGACAAACATCATTGTTTCTTCTTATTTTGTGCACATTCCTCAGTAATACACTATTAATTTGTTCGATAACATTACAAATGAGTTTCTTGTTTTTATTTACGAATTCTGTCAAATCCGTACCCTGTTCCTTTGGTGATCGATCAAGATAATAAGGATTTGAATGCTTTACATACGCCAATATGTGAATTGGCAATAACCCATTCCTTTTTCCTATTTCGTCAGCGCCTGGGTACCAGATGTCAAACAAGGCATTCACTCTAAGTAGACACTTTCTTGGATAGTCCTCCTCTATATAGTCATACGCCCGCCATGAAACACCCATACATACTGCCAAACATCGTAACGAACTAGGTATAGCGTTTTGTTGGAAGAACATTTTCAGTTCCGACCGACGGTGAATTTCTTCGCTAGTAAAATTAGCTCCTCCTCCACTTTTTGAGTTTTGCTCTATTTTGTCTAATACATGCAAGTCTTCTGCGGTAAATTTATCATCAAAATCATCCGAGTTCATAGTGATAGTTAGAACATGAAAACAGACTATTTGTAGATTCTATTTGCTAACGGAATAGAATACTAAAACATTCCAATCATTTTACGTCTATTCGTTTTTGTGCATTGATCCCTGACCTGTATAATTCTTATCATCAGATTAGTGGATACAATAAGAATTTCACCACAACATGTTTGTTAACAAAGAGTACTTATCAATGCTTCTGGTTAAAATCTATTGTTATCAAATAAAAGGTCAGAGTAGGGATCTATCAATGGACCTTTCCGGTTTTTCGTAGCGGAACAATTAGCCACACCTTTTCCATTCATTGCTAAGTCAACTGCTCACAAACAGTATCACAAACATAAATTAGTGTCTATCCCGTTAAAAAAACAGTTAGGGCATAATTCCTGTTCTGCAATTTTGAAAACTTTATAAGAAATATCTATGTTTTAGTAACCTGTATTTTTTTTTTAAAGATTATGTTGATTTCTGTATTATAAGCCAACGATGAACTTCAATTTATTGCTGTTGTGTTTGTGTATTACGGATCGTTAGCTATGACAGAGTGGATGAATGTATGTCATTTGTAAGGTATCATCGTCGTATATAAATATAGTAATGTTACATCTTGACTTCAAATAGATATCTAGAAAGATGTCTAAAACAGTAGACTACCCAATAAACAAACACGGGTTTTCTTTAAAATATGAAATAAAACACTTGTAGTAATGCCATTTACTTTTAACAATTAAATAAAGTACAACTGCTAAGCCAATCAGAACGTCCTCGGCTATTATCTTATCTATAATAACCTCTAATGAAATCATTTATGTATTTTTTATGACATTCACTCTCTATCTTTGCATATCGTGGCTAATTCCTTAAGAAAGAATGTTAAAATCGCTAAAAAGACACTTAAAAAATTACACTGTAGTTGCCTTGACTGGGATTTGAACACAAAACATCTCACTTCCTAAACGAGCATGTTACCCCTGGACCACGGGGAAGTTATAAGAAAAAAGTCTGAAACAAACCAAATGATTTCTATAAGGGTTCGTAATCCTTATTAATTTCGAAACATTTTGTTCACGGTAAACCGGGTCGGTAAACCTGTTGTTTAACACTGATGTAAATAATTTTGCGAAAATCTTCCGACATGCATATAATATTTCACTACTCACTACTGATTGCGTTATAATTCCTTGGATACTTGTAACAAAATAAAAATATTTCCTTCTTTTACATCGCTAGTTTTAAGCTGTTTTGAGCATGGTGGACAGGACAGACGGTGATGTTCAGATCCCCACTCAGAAAGGAAATTACTACACTCAAGGTCCTGGTCTTCAATTACTTCATTTGCTTACTTGGAGTAAAGGTGCCGGAAACAATAGTATGGTATCACAAAAAGCACAGACTGTGATAAAAGTCAAACCAAAAAAAGATACTATAAACTGAATTCATAGATTATATAAAAGAAATTTATTAATTCTTTAAGTTTATACAACATGTATACATGTAGTTAACATAAAAAAAAGATACTGAGTATTAAATTTTGATATATAGCATATTAACACACATAAAGTGCATTATGCCATATAAATTTCAACTTAGTGCTTAAATACTTTCTGATGCACTCAGTTAGCAAACATGATTTACTAATCTTTGGATTCCCACACTCCTCTCCACCTAGCTCCAATGAGATCCACTTGGTTGACCATAACATGTACCATACCTCATATTGTTTGTTTACAGTTTGGAATGAAAAAATGAAAGTTTATTCTAGATATTATAAAGCTTTTATTAAATTTCACAAGGCTTTCAACACATCAACAATGTAATTGTCATTTTATTTTTTGAAAATGTGTTGGACTGCTGGTCTGATGCATGTAGATGCTGTGTTGGCATATAGCGATTCCCCTCTTTTGTGTGTGTGTGCATGCATGCGTGCATATGTGTGTGTTTTATTACATTATATAGTAACATCTTTTGAAAACATCTTGTCCAATTTCAACCAAACTTGACAGGGTTGTTCCATGAGTAAAGGGCTTCAAAAGTTGTTCAAAGACTTAAATGAGGCCTAGAGCATAGATATTTTGCAAAAGGCAATATTGTCTGGTAGACATTCACAAGATTTTCACATTATACCCTGGGGGTCAAATTAGCCCTGCACTAGGGTTCATAGATTTTCCTGATATGACTGTAGTTAAAACTTAAAATCTTCTCCTCTGAATTGACAAAGACTTAAGTAGAGGTTAGATATTTGTCATGAAACATTTGGTAGTTAACCTCTACCAAGATTATTCACGTTACAGACCAAGGGTCAAAGTTAGCCTCACCCCTGGGGTCATAATATTAAGGTTTTCCTTATATGTATATAGCAAAAACTTTTTAAAAAAATTTTTTTTATCAGAAGGTTTAAGGCTTAGAGCTTAGATACTTGGTAAATAATATCATCAGTACGTCCTTTACCAAAGTTGTTCAAATTGTTGCCCCTAGTGAAATAGCACCAGGGTGTCATGGGTTTTTCCTTAAATGTATAAACATGTATAGAAAAAAAAACTTAAAAAATATTCTCCTCTGGATGACAAAGGTTAGATGTTTGATAATTTGGCATGAAAACCTTTACCTGTTGTAGTAAACCTCTATCACTATTGTTCAAAATTATAGCCCTGGGGTCATATGGCTCTGCTAAGGAGTCTTTTAAGGTTTTCATTATATGGTATGTATGTAGTAAAAAACTTTAAAAAAAAAAATTGTCTGAAGGTACAAGGTTTACCAGGCACCATGGTGTCTTAGGATTTCCTTAAATGTATATACATGTATAGAAAAAAAAACTTAAACAGTATTCTCCTCTGAATTGACAAGGACTAGAGGTAAGATATTTGCATGAAACATTGTGTGTAGTCGAACCTCTACCAAGATTGTTTTAATTTTAGCCCTGGGATAAAATTTGCCTTGTGGGGGGGGGTCATTAATTTTCATAATGTTCTTGTGGTAAAAAATTAAGAATGTACCAGGCTAGAGCTTAAGGCTTTGATGCCTAAATTTTTGTCATTGTACAAAATGCCTTTTTATTTTGAATCAATATTTGCACTATGGAGTGCATTTATTCCAATGAATGCGTTTTTGCATGTAAACAAAAATGTTCACCTAACTTTTAAGTCTTGCTGAATGATTCAATACCACATTTTTGTAGACTACAAACCTGCATGTTGGTCTTGTTTTTAAAGTAATAGATAAAAACACTGAAGACTCTATTTTTACTATTTTCAGCATTGCATACTGCAGATAATAAACCGGTCTTTGCAAAACTGATTTCTGTATTGCTCTTCAGTTTCGCAAACCATATAGTCTTGCCTGGAAAAAAACACAGCACTAGTCTGTAGGAACAACACCTCTTTCTTGTCCTATTAATAACTTGAGAAGAAATAAGCCTATATTTGTGTTCGAAATTGACTGTAACCAGAAGATGACTTCTATTGAGTTCAGTAGATTAAAATCACATGGTCTTGATGTCAAGCAATGTATACCTCAGTACTTGCAGTGCTTTGATTGTTGTTAAGATTGTCGGGAAAGCGCTGTTCTAGATATTGACTGTCAGCATTATTTTCCTGATCTGCGATCAGAAAATACAAAAAAACCGGTCAGATACGAAAAATGTTAACAGGCATTAAATGTAAGTGAAAATCGGTCACTTAAAACGCAATGCGTCAAAGTGGTCTACAGGGAGCCGAACAATGACAGTTTAAACGAACAATACAATACAAAATTATACAATACAAAATAATACATAACTATACAATTTACAATACTGCATCTGAGACACTGTATTGCTAATAAAGCAAGATACAACGAAAAACTTAAACGATACATCGATGGGGGACTTTTGAATCCCTTTGAGTTAAGTAAATATACGCGTTATGGGGATTATTTACAGTTTAAGTGTACGCTTCAAAATATGTTTCAGGTGAACGTATACAGATTAGTTCCATATGGGATAACGATAACGTATTTTTTCAAGTATAAACGATTACATGATCTAAAGAGTAAACCGAATACGAATTGAATGAAAGGTTGATATATTCAGCCCCGAATTCTGAATAGGTATCTAGAAAATATGCTGCGTAATTCATATACAGTTATACAAGTTGGAATTTTTCCTTTACTTTCATTCTTTTAAAAACACAAACAAAAAAAAGTATAATCGCTGCCATGCAATAATAATTCCCTTTTAAATTCATACAAATATGTGCACGTGTTGTTAATGCCCTGTCTAAATACGGAGACGAATGACAAAAAAGAAGAATTGTTAAAGCGACATATATCAGCAGTTTAACACCGATCCAATACGACTGAGCAAAATAACGACATAATTCGTTACATGTGGTGAAAGTTATTAACAGACCCAAAAAGAAGTTCAAACGATACAGTTTTAACATTGTGATAAACAGAGTTTCACATGTACAGTAGTGGAAGCTTAACAGAAAGCTTAAATAGTTATACAAAAGCTTTTACCACTTTAGTCTTTTCAAGATATAGAATTAGAATGATAACCGACAACACCCCCCAGGTCAGATACGATTTAATAGCGGTCTACAAGGAGCCCGTCAATGACAGTTAAATGACAAACACCGCACAATAACAATGCAATTACAATGCTTTTT
>NW_026855506.1:0-74468 GCF_026571515.1 Ruditapes philippinarum | reverse complement strand
CAGCTTCTATGAGAAAAATGATTAAAGCAATTTTTATAGGCTTTAATAAGCTCAATAACATCTTTATGAAAAACTGTTGCCGAAGATTTGCCATACTTTCCTTTAGTGCTGTGTAGAAAGTCCGAGTAAAGTCTGGAATATATTACAATGTAAATGTTAAACTATGTTAACCAGTAGTTATAATTCAAAGGATTTAAAGGTCGTAAGTAAGATTATAGAGATTTAGCACTCAGACTGTCCAGCATAGATTTAATTAAACTGTCAACACGATGACGCTATAAAGTTATGTCGGTCAATTGTATAAGCGAAAATGAAACCAATGAGCTGTTTTAGTTATTCATGGTATACATATAGTGCATGTAACTAAGTAAAATTTATTTACCTTGATGTAGGATTTCTAAACAGTATGATGATTTTAGCATTTGGCGTGATATGTTTGATATAATTGAAGTTGGTGTAACGAGGTTCTGATAGATTTTCGTTTCCTGGTAACATTTCCCATTTTGTTTGCATATGAAGATTGGAAGGACTTGCCTCAACTAGAATAAAAGAAAAATAAGTACAACCAGATAAAATGTATGACACTAGTTTGATGTTTAATGGATAACTGTATTCTATTTCTGAAACACACTTTATATCCTGAAATAAACATTTTTTACACGTATTAAGAATAACGATATTTTTTATAATGTAGTTTCATCTTTGTCTGAAAACAACGTTAAAAGTCATTTTGAACATTCTTTTGTCGAGTTGATTAAAACATTTTCAATCACTCGAACCTCAAAAGTTCGAACCAACGAAAGGTTCATTGTTTAATACAAAAAACTACCCAGCTAGGTTATTGTATATCGGCGTTTCTTATATAAGTCTATGCAAAATGCATGTTTGTTCTAAACTGTACAACAAAATACAAAAATGAATACATTTCCACCCGTCATGAAATAACGTATTTGACAAGAATAAACAACGAATACAAACGTGTGAATACGTAAAATGTCTAAAGAAACAACAATGTTGCTTATCAAACTAAACTATATAAAATTACTAAGACAAAATTGTCAATAAGATACCATAGATTTGCAATAGAAGAATTACTAACAAAATGTGAAAGCATCGTAAATGAATATTTACTTATTTATATAGTTGATAGTTGCTTTTAAAGAATCAGAAAAAGGTGGTCTTCATGTTTACCTGTAATCTTGTTATAATGTAAGGAAACATGTACATCTCTTGATGGACCACGTTGTATACAACTTGCCGCACTGTCAAACAGACTTATAAAAAATTCAACTTTCCTCGGATCAATGCCTCTTTGAATAATGGCTGCGAAAAAAATTTCTAATTCATAACTTTCTCTCAATTTATTGCAAGAACTATAAAAATGAACTGAACAGACCAATTACTTACCAATCAATAACGAATCTAATTTTATTAAATACTGTGATAAAATGTTAGTTCTTTAATGTGACATTGAAACAGTCTATGGACATTGTTTAGATTATAGTGAAGTTGAAGAGAAAAAATGTCATTGAAATAGAAATTATAACTACGTGTGGAGAAAAGTATATAACATCTTATTACAATCACAATAATTGTTCCATAAAATTTTCTATTACTCGTGATAAAAGTGAATTATATTTTCTTCTATGAAACCATAATTAAATATTCCAAAAGCTATCAAACTTACCATTTAATTTTTTATTGTTCAAGGAGAAAGCCTTCATACCAAATCTGATTTTCGGAAACCATTGAGATTCCTTCGGAAACGAGGGAGTACATATCTCAGGATGTTGACTAAGCCTCGAGTACAAGTCAGATGTTCCACTCTTCTTTACACCTAGACAAATGTAAACAAATACAAATCATTTAAAGTAGATGTGTTATGCTGAAACTCCTACAAATTGTCAAAAAATGGCAGTTATTTTATGGAAGGACAAGCTTTACTTGACTCGTAATAAGGAACGCATATTCCCACGTTCTTTTATCTAAATAAGACGTTTCAGTAAGAATGTTATAGATTTCAATAAATTTCTGCAATAAAAATATTTTGCTCAAAGATGAACATAGTGTATCTTTAACCACTAGGTTAAATATATACTGACTCTTTTATATACCTACATTGACTTGTATCATCTCATGCTCAAATATTCAAAGACATTATTGGTCGTCAATAGAAAGACACGATTTAAAATAATAATAATAGAACGGATATACAATTACGGAGGAGCATTAGTGCCAGGTGTATGTTCTTTATTAACTCGAAATTTCGAGTTACTTACTCGAAATTTCGAGTTACTAACTCGAAATTTCGACTTACTTATCTCGAAATTTCGACTTAATGACTCGAAATTTCGACTTATTAACGTTACTAGAATGGCCAAATTTATGAGTTACCAGGAGTTTAGATAATATAAGATATAAAGTTTAACTTAAACTTAGTAATGGCATGTACACGCCCGACCTAAAAAACACAAGGCTTCCTTTAATTTGTACGTTCAGGCGTTCTTCAGACGTTGTATTGTATCCCACCTGTTCGAACATATCTTTTCACTAATCATATTCTTCTCATCCATGTGAATAAAACGATTCTAATACTTCACGTGTGGGACATCTGAGGAAAGTATCGCGGAGTGACCACTATAGGGGTGCTGGGGTCTTTGTCAAATTTGTTGGACTGACTATATTTCTTGTAAAATCGGATGCTTTTATAGTATTCCCAACATGTATATAACAACAAGTTCTACTTTATCAACTTTTATAAACACAATATGAATCAAAGTCTTAGTATATAATGAATAATGTTACAAAACATTATTAGTATTAAGAAACGTGACGTATACACGCCATTTAAAACTTGTTTAACACATGAATGTTGCACAGTTTACAATAGGGTGGGTTTTGGACTTGTTGTATCTCCACATGATGGTTATATGTATGCTTTAGAAAAAGAAACATCCGGTTAACACGGAAATGTGGAAAGTGTGATTTTACGCCCCCCCCCCTCTCTACAAAAAGCGAAGGATATGTTCAGTATGTGTGGACAATTTGACCCTATTAAATACATAGGTGCTCTGTCAATGAGCAAAAGCTACACACGAAAGAAAGTATCTTGAATTCAATCCTTGCTTTCTCCGGTATAACCAATGAAAGTCGTGCAATATAAGTCGAAATTTCGAGTTACTAAGTCGAAATTTCGAGATAAGTAATATGTAATCTTCATATGGAAGGGTGGACTATAAAAATGAATATTTTCCTTCTCACATCTAAAAAAATATAGATACGTTCAAAAAGTTCGTGGATTTTTGCTGTCATATTTTACTTGGTTCATAAAAACACCCTTAGTGGATATAAATCGAAAGAGTGTCTTTATTTCTAAAAGTAAGATTTACTTTTATTGTAAACTTTTGTTTCCTTTACGAGTTATGTGCACTTTAATTACCATGGCAACGCAACATCGGCGCACGCCGAAATTTTCATATAATGTTTAAATATAAACAAATGTTGAAACAAACTGAATGATTGTTTTATGAAGTAAATTACAAGTAATCATCTTATAGTATGTAAATGACATAAATCTGAAATTTGACGTCGATTGGACGTTGTATAGCTGAACAAACAGGTTTTGAGCAGTAGTAGACAGACGGGTATGTTGGGAAGTATAAAGCCCGTTTAAAAAACTAGAAATTTGCTCTTTCGGAAATTTTTACCAATAAATGTGGGATACTCCTTCATAGTTTTATTAGGTGATAAAATTAACTAATAACAATGGGTTGGCGAGCAAGTCTCTTAGTTTCAGGTCGCGCAAAGGATTTAAATACGGCAAATACATGCTCACAGACAGAAAGGGCGACGGAGAATTTTTAGCGGCAAATTGTTGGGACGTTTGTAACGTCAATTGCAAAAGATCTACAGAAGTCCAGACAGTATGAAAGGTTTGCGAGATGTCCGACATATTTAATTTCTGCATCGGATCTTTGCATTCAATTCTGACAAAACAATTTAATTTAATTAAAATAACATGTTATTTAATTCACCAGGATATATGCGTATTTACAATAAATAATTGTTGTTATTTTTTGTATTACGTTGATTTACTCTAGTCCGTTTGATAATTAATGCTAACCGGTATTCAGTAGATTTACCGCATAAAATAATTGTCAGTTGATAAAATGTTTTTCTTTATCATTGATAATCATATTGTTTAAAGATCGGACGAGGGCGGTTTCAAATTGATACTATAAATCAACAATTGAATTAAACTTAATAACACTGTCCGTTAAGTGTCGAAATTACTCAAAAATCCCGATAAAGAGCGGAAAGTATGCGGCACTCGGACCTTCATACTGAGAATGGAGCGAAAAGATGAACCACTTTATATCTCGGGTCATCGTCACACACAGAAAAATGGTTTTGGTATATGATCCGCAGATATTGAACACTAAAAAGAAACAATGTCGCTGGTAAAATGTTTCATTTATATTGCGACGTCACGAACGTCATTTTGTTTCGTCATCAGCGTGCGCCGGATTGTGCACCCCTTGTGATTTATAACTGTCACAGAATTGTTATTTGTAAACATATTGTATTGATTTTTTCACTGTTAAATAAGGACACATTTTTGTATATGTCTCTTGTAAAATCATATACGCAAATTAAAAGATGTTAACAGTAGAGCCGCAGTCCACGAACTTTTTGAACAGCTTTTGATAGTTTATGAAACGCACAATATACTGTCAGGATAGTGTTTACTTAATTTATAATGTTATTGAAAGCGTTTTGAAATATCACAATATGGAAAGAGTTACACTCACCAATGATGTAAAAATAAGGTAAACAGTGTAATTGTCCGTCTTTAATAGGAGTTGATTTGTTAGTGCCTTTAAAACAAGGGTTCTTATATGCCGGGTCAAATTGTATTGGTTCCTGTAATTTACGTTCAATAGGTCAAAACAAAACTCAAAAATAACGGCTTCATGATGAATATGTAAGAAATAGAACGTTGCAGCTATTTACATGATATACTGGCACAGTCACTGGGTTTAAACCACATATGGATCACAATATTGAGCATCGGTAAAACAATAATTTAATTTCCGCTGATCCAGATGCGTACTATGATATCAAATGAAAAGGAGAAAATATGATAATCCCAAGGTAAGTTTTCAACTTTTAAACTTTCATGTAAATAGCGCACATATATATTGAACCCAAGCGACCTAAATATCTAGGCAAGAAAAAAAATCAATTAACACATTTGAATGAATGAATCATCATGTGAATATATAAAAAAACTTTACGAAATGAATTGTTTGCGCAATTGCTTATCATAATTTCATAACAGGAAAGCTTGCTTTCGCGGCGGAATTCTTATTCCAGCGTCATATACACGGGGGTGGGGGGTGGGGGGTGGAACTGTTACACAAGGGATGGAGTTCTTATGATAACTTGTCAAGAGTTCTTGTGACAACTGTCACGGAGTTCGTCGGAAAACTTTTGTATATACTACAGAAACACTCGCCCAAAATGTTAATTTTCATCTTTTAAAAGTGAGTTTTAGATACTAAACTAAACTTTAATGATTAAGCTTGTATTATATGTCAAAAACTAATTCATAGTACACTTTTCATCGCCTCTTGCTTACACTCTGGTAGTGTTGAGTAAAATTTCCAAATTATTTGCCAATTCGCACGTATTGACCTGTTTATTTCTGGTCTTCATCCTTGCCATACATAATTACCTAATTGTAATTGCCAACATAAAGCCCCGGCTAACACATTTATGCCCGATTTTTCAAATGTCCTATCTTCTAGAGTTGTGATAACTCTACAGATGTCCTAGAGTTCTTATGATAACTTTTGTTACTGCCAGTGTGTTTCTTGAGCTAAACCACGGCACGTTGTAGCTTCTTTATTCATTCAATAAGGTTGTAAATCATTATGAAATCACAAGAACTCCTGACAAAGTATTATAAGAACTCCATCCTTCGTGTAACAGTTCCTTTCCCGTGATATAACAATAACAATCAAGCGAGACTAAAGATAGCTACACAGTAACTTTAACAGCAATTATCTCATTTTGATTTACTGATATAGGTTAATTATCCATTAAAGTCAATGAACCGGAGTTTTTGCATTGCTTATAAAATATATACGAATGTACACAAATGGAGTAAGGTTATGTGTGGTACAATAATTATTATGCCTTAATAACAGGAGTAAGGTGATGTGTGTGGTCCGTAAATAATGGTACTCTGTCCGAATATCTCTTGCTCATTGTCAGAATATCTCTTGCTCATATATTTAACACGCAGTACAATGTAACATAAAAACGTGGAGTAAAAAGAAATACCATATTGCTATACGAACTATCTTTTAAACATTATGTTCCCGTTTCCGAGGCACAAAATAAACAGTTCTAGACTTATTTCAAAACAATATTTGTTAAAACAATTTATAACTGTATGTTTTATACTTTCCATGTTCATTATGTCATAGGCACTTTTATTGAAAGTCTTAAAAGGAGGAAACAATGACGACAATCCCTGGTTTTGGATTAAAAAAGATGGTCTTTGCTTATACTTCAACCAATTTGTTATCGTGGAAAAATCTTTTTGTCTCACTATTTCTGTACCGTTGTAACCATACTGACTCTTTTTGGATGGCAAATGTATTGATAGAATATCTCCCAACGACAAGTTTTTGGTAACATATGATTCTGACAAATTAACCATGTCTGATTTCTGGTTATAATTTTTATCATCCGTTGAAATGTTCAATTCTAAAGCTTTTGAAGACATTTTATTGTTTGATGGCATGTTTGACAGTTTTCTATTTGTAGGCAGAAATTTAACATTAGTGTTAAAAAAGTTTTTTACATTTATCATAATTATAAAAAATATAAAGAAAGTTAGTACGATTATTTGTATAGCTCGTTTCATTGTTTCATTTTGGGTTGTATATATAAAACATCATAGTCCGGGATTCTGAAATGAATAAGGAAAGACAATTTATTTCAAAAACATGTTTTCTTGGTATTTTGTCGTAAATAGACAAAAAGGCACCATTGCATGTAAAATATTCATATTAATAAGGTGACGTTTGTAACATCGAAGTAATGGCGTACGCCTAACTGGCGTTAAAAGCCAACAAAAGTTATATTTTTACTTACATGAGATCACGACTTTGCACATATTTAATATTCCACACAAAAAATGACGTTATGAACATTTTGTTATGATATCTACAATTATTTAAACCATATTAAAAAAATAAATAACGATACAGATACTCAATCGCCCTGTATATTGATAAATACATATGCAAATGAAAAAAACTTGTATATCTATAGTGTTTTCCCATACAAACTTCATCTTGGTAACATATTGCACATAATAACACATGTTTGATCACATCTGTGATAAAGCAAAATTTAAAGTTAATTGAGGATATTTGTTTTTTGTTGTGTAAGATGAAATGCTTTTTCGTCGAGTGAGCTTTAAAAAACAGTATCCTCACGAGTGACAAAGTTCGCCAAATGATATCAAAGTACATTTTAAACAACATATACACATTTTTGTATGCACCGAAGGCAACGCCATGACTAATTAAGAGTAGGCGGTCCATCCCTCAACAGTCTTTCAATAATGTGAGAAAAATCAAGCATGATAAGTTAACATAGTATTAACATTATGTAAAACACGGTCAACGTTATTTGTCAAATTAAATATCGATGGCTCAACGCAAAACTCATCTAAAATAGAGAAAAACAGAATCCCTAAAGAATGTCCAACACGTCAAAATTGAACATTGCAGGCTCGGTTTGATTGAGCCTGTTCATGGACGGTACTGGAAAGTGCAAGTTACCGTCCACGCCCCCTAGCACCGGCTTTAGCAGAATTCAACATTTAACAATAAAATGGTGAAATTTTGAATTTAGAAACATCCGCAGATGTGTTCATACAGCGGTCATCATGGAACCTTCAATGTGACACAGTAGTGCCATTCCATGAAAAGCGGTGTATGGTCCCCAAGTAAAAGAATGCTTGTGTCCTATACAAGAAAACAATGGGCGGAACTAAATAAAATGGAATTTTAAAAGGGGATCTGAGGTTATGAAGTCTGCATATCACAGATAAGATGTCAAAAGACAAATTGTAAAAGCAGGCAACATATCCTAAGGGTGATTATACAGTATTCAAGTAAGAATGCTGGAACCATTCAAATAGAAAAAGGCCGAATAGAGGAAACTAAAAGTACCACATTTCATGTATACACAACAATAATGTCGTGCTGAACGATCTTCAAGGATCGAAAATATAACATCATTGATTAAATGTACGGGGAGACTTTTTACAGCCGCTACACGGCATAAATAACACGGAATTGACAATAAAATAGAGAAAAACAGAATACCTAAAGAAAGTCCAACACGTCCAAATTGAAAATGTTGCAGGCTCGGTTTGATTGAGCCTGTTCAGTGTTCATAAGTCCATATTTTACCAAATATAATTAAATAAATTTGAATTTTACGTAAACGTGCTTAGTCAATCAGTTCAAAATGATTTTTACAAAAACTAACGTAAAATCTAAATAGTATGATTTTTGCACCGAAGTTTTACTCAATTATCGAAAATTTGTCACTGTGCAAGACTAGTTTAAATTGACTTTGCCTAGTTTTGCATTATACAATTTTATTAAGTTTTCGTATTTTTATTTATGTTCTTCTTAATTCTTGGCATAAAATGTACGACTGTGCTTTCAAAAGGCAGTCTTAATAAAAAAGAAGAATTTCCCGAAATAAATTTTCCTTGAAAAATAAATAAAAGTCAACATGGGCATTGACCTTTGGAAAAAAGTTTGTTTACCACTTAAATTTGTATAAGGAAGAAAATTACAGTATTTGACAGGTGAGTACCTCAGAAGTATTCTATATTTTAGCTAGAATTTAAAACAGACATATTATGACATTTGTAAAATAAACTAATGAAGGTCAAAAAGCTCATTTTATTTTGTTGAAAATAATATCTTAAACAGTGTTTTCAGATTTAAATGGAACACAGATTACAAATATAATAGGAAATAAAATGTTAGTTTTAAAGTTGGTGGTAGAATTGATTTTTTGTCTAAGAAGATTTCTCAATTTTTTTTCAAATGGTTCGCCATGGTACGTTTAATTTATCTGAGCAGCATATTCATTTTTATTAAATAACTGAATAAGGAATTTACCCTGAGGCCTAGTGTAGAGGTATAATTGTGCCTATCTATGAGAAAGGCGATGCTCATGACCCTTCTTACTATAATGGGATTACCTTAGTGAATGTAAAAGCAAAATTTTTTTACGCTTAGGAACAGAATAAATAAATGGTGTGAAGAAGAAAATACTTTCTGTGATGAACAATTTGGCTTCCGTGATAATCGTTCTACAGCTGACGCCATTTTCTTGCTACATACCATTATTCTCAACAAGAGCTGTCGGTAGGACAGCATGCTCGACTATTCTTAATGCTTGATAGTAAAAAAAATGCTTGATACAGTTACCTCCTCCTGTTTACAGGTTGGGGTCATGATGGTGAACAAGTGTGCAAAGTTTCAAAGCCATATGTCAATGGACTTTGAAAATATTTGAACTATTACAAAAACTTTAACGTAAATTCTAAGTCGAAAAAGGGGCATAATTCTGTCAAAATGCTTGATAGAGTTACCTCCTCCTGTTTACAGGTTGGGGTCATGATGTTGAACAAGTGTGCAAAGTTTCAAAGCCATATGTCAATGGACTTTGAAAATATTTGAACTATTACAAAAACTTTAACGTAAATTCTAAGTCGAAAAAGGGGCATAATTCTGTCAAAATGCTTAATAGAGTTACCTCCTGCTGTCTACAGGTTGGGGTCATGATGTTGAACAAGTGTGCAAAGTTTCAAAGCCATATGTCTATGGACTTTGAAAATATTTGAACTATTACAAAAAAACTTTAACGTAAATTCTAAGTCGAAAAAGGGGCATAATTCTGTCAAAATGCTTGATAGAGTTACCTCCTCCTGTCTACAGGTTGGGGTCATGATGGTGAACAAGTGTGCAAAGTTTCAAAGCCATATGTCAATGGACTTTGAAAATATTTGAACTATTACAAAAACTTTAATGTAAATTCTAAGTCGAAAAAGGGGCATAATTCTGTCAAAATGCTTGATAGAGTTACCTCCTCCTGTCTACAGGTTGGGGTCATGATGGTGAACAAGTGTGCAAAGTTTAAAAGCCATATGTCAATGGACTTTGAAAATATTTGAACTATTACAAAAACTTTAACATAAGTGGTTACGCCGACGCCGACGCCGACGCCGACGCTTGGGTGACTGCAATAGCTCTACTTATTCTTATCGAATAGTCGAGCTAAAAAGTGTATCGAAAAGGGAAAAACTTTGGTGCGCTTTTATCGACTACCAAAGGGCATTTGACACTGTTATAAGAGATGAGCTATGGATAAAACTACTTCAATCTGGCGTTAGCTGTAAAATAATTAACATGATTAGAAATAATTATTGTTATGTAAAATGTTGTGTGAAAATATCTGTCAGATGTTTTTCAATGTAACGTTGAGTTTGAGAAAGGGAGAGCCATTGTCTCCTTTACTACATATACTTTTTATAAATGATATTTCTGCAAATATTGATATGAATGCAATGACTAACACAGATCTAGAGCTATTATCTCTGTATATGATACTTTTTGCAGATGACATTGTACTTTTAACAACTGATCCTAATAGTTTACAGGCACAGTTAGACAAAATATATGATTACTCGATAAAAAG
This sequence comes from Ruditapes philippinarum, assembly GCF_026571515.1. NCBI lineage: Eukaryota > Metazoa > Mollusca > Bivalvia > Venerida > Veneridae > Ruditapes > Ruditapes philippinarum. The sequence continues at coordinate 63,662 of NW_026855506.1, read as the reverse complement.
GGGTTTGAAAGTCAATGTAAATAAGACAAAAGTGTGTGTTTTTGAAAAAAGAGAAGAACTGATCACAAGAACGCTTTTTATAAAGAGTGAAAATATTGAAATTGTTGATAATTTCACATGTCAAAGTGTTAAATTTTCATTTAATATTCAGATAATTAATATTAGACCAGGCCCGGAAAGCATACCATAATCTGATGTTTATCTTTAATAGAGTTAAATAAGATATCAAAACAAAATTACAACTTTTTTATTCTATGGTTGTACCTATTTTGCAATATGGATGTTTATAATTTCAAAGAAGTAGACAAACTATTTATAAGATTTTTAAGATATTTGTTAGGAGTATGTAAACAAGCACCAAATATGGCAGTTTATGGGGAATTAGGAATATTTCCATTATCTATTGTTGCAAAAGAGAGAGCACTCAAATATTGGTTGAAAATTTAAAAAAAATGGAAACATGCCTTTTTTGATGCTTATATTGACCAATGTAATAATGTAAATACTTATAGTTGGCAAGTCGAATTTATTCCATTTTAAATCAGTTGGATATTCGCATATAAGACTTAACTTCGATACAAATATGAATTATTAGTCCCCTACCGCTTTACCGGAGGGGACTTTAGGTTTACCCTCCGTCCGTCTGTCTGTCCGTCCGTCCGTCTGTCAGTCCGTCCGCAAAACTGGATCCAGTGATAACGCAAAAAGTACTGAAAATATTATTATGAAACTTTATATATGAAAATATGGCATAATGGGTATTATGCAAGTCTTTTTCTTTTTCTTCCTATGTTGAATAATCTGGTTGCTATGGCAACAAATAGACTGAAAATATGGCAAATTTAACACATAAACTGAATTAAGTGATAATGCAAAAAGTACTGAAAATATTTTTATGAAACTTGAAATATGGGTAGATGGCAGTCTGGAGGTTATGTATGTCTTTTTCTTTTCTTTCTATGTTGAATAAAATGGTTGCTATGGCAACAAATAGGCTTAAAACATGGCAAATGTAACTATATTTGTGATATGTCAAAAAGAACTGACTTTTTGTTATGAAACTTAAAATATGGTAAGATGGCAGTATGGAAATTATACACATCATTTTAATCTTGACTAAAGGGAGTATATTGAGAGCTGTCATAATTACCAAAAGTCGGCTGAACCTAGTCAAGATTTCTTATTCTAGTTTTTACGCTTTTTCACTATAAGTTCTTTATTTCTTAACGTATTTACTTTAAACTTCAGATATAAGTTTCTGGTAATCAATCACATCATGTGCGACAAGGTTTACAACTCTAGCACACACATTATCAGAATTATCTCCCTTGAACTTAGAATTTTCATAAAAAAGTTGTTTTTTTATAACTTCATTATTTCTTAATGTATCTACTTCAAACGTCATAAATGTGTTTATTAATATCACTCAAATCATTTGTGAGAAGGTTCAATACTCTAGCAAGACTATTTCCAGAATAATGTCCCCCTTGAACTTTTTTTACTCCAACTTCTTCATTCCTTATAGGATTTACTCCAAACTCCCACATCATAATAATATGACAAGGTTTATAAATCTAGAACCTATATTTCCATAATTATCTCCTCCTTAAACTTTGAATTTTTCTTATTCATTCTTTAACTTTCTTATTTCTTCATGGATTTAATTCAAATTCAAATAAACATTCATTATCAACACCTACATTATATATATTTTTTCATCTTTGTTACTATACATGTTAAGGATACATGTATATTTGAAAATTGTTATTTTTTCACTTTTCTTCTTGTTATCCTTAAACTTAAAATAAGTGTCTTTGTTACACTCATGTATGACAATGTTCATAAGTCTAGCATCTTTATTTCAAGAGTTATCTCCTCTTTTAGAATTTTGCTTTTTAGAAATGTATATTTTTGTAACAGGGGTGTTAAAAAAATTAATTTTAGAGTGTCCTTCAGTCTCTCCGTCTGTCTGTTCATAAAAACTGTTCCCTGAGATCACTTTTAACGATTTTTTCCAACAACTTTACTTAAAATAGAGAAAGTTGAAACATTAGTTATACTTATTCATCCTGAGAAAACTGGACCTTTTGATTTTCTGTTGTATAAACATAATTTCCTTACTAGGCAGGGAAACTTAACACAGTACAAACAAACTAAGAACTATTAAGATTGAAGTTCAATCATGTCATTCATTCATTCAATCAATGGCATAATTGAATGGCCAATTGCCTTTCAGAATGTTGCTGGGGTTCTAACCGGTAGGGGACTTATGGATTGCTTGCAATACTATGATAAGTGCTTGTTATCCTTTGTTAAAAAGAACATTACGTTATCAATTTATACAAGAATTGAATACATCGTTAAATAATGTATTTTTACAGATATTTTAAAACAACATTTAGCCATGAAACTTATTTACATAAGAATACCAATGATATGCATCAAAAACAATTTACATGTTTAAGACTTTGATCTAGAACTAGGCAGATATAGAAGATTAGATAGATTTAATCGTCTATGTAAAATGTGTAATCATAGTGTGACAGAAACGGAATATCAATTTCTCATATGTTGTACAAAATACTCTGAATTTTTAGGCATGCTACAAACGTATTTCTGGCGAATTTGAGATACGCCAACCAGTGCATTGTCTCGTGGTGTGTGTGGTGTGTGTGGTGTGTAGCGCGATGACACTTTATCGCTTTGATCAAATGGAAGAATGGGCTTATTAGCGCTAAATTTACGCTCGCGACAATGAACCATTCACAGCACGATAAGAAGCCAACCCTTCGATATAAGCCAAGCCACAAGGTGACATGGTGATAATGCGCCACAGTTTGGCGCGTTTCACATCGACAAGAAGAAAAGGCGATAACGGTATTTGTTATGGTGTCGCCAGCGACAACACAACCGTAAAAACAAATTAGCCACCATAGACAATTGAACAGGACAAATGTGTTTCTCATTGTTTGAAATATAGGCATTTTCAGTGTGGTAAAATTTAGTTTTGCTGTGTTGCAGAGTGTATTTGTTAATATATACACATTTGAAAGATTTTCTAGTTATTTAACAGTGTAGTTTTTATAAACTTGGCTCATTTGGAATAACACAGTTGATGTGATTGTTGTTGTTGTAGCTGCTAAAGCAGTTGAATTAGGTTAGGTTTATAATGTTTAAACTGTTATTTTCAGGCATGCATTTTTAAGCACACAATATTTAGTCATCCTGTGTGAATCAACTAATCAAGCCATTAGTTTAGACATTATTTTCTTTGTTTTTAGATACCAGAATTACATCATAAATGCCTCTTATAATATCCTTCTACTAAGTGTTACATACACATTTTGTCAGACCTTGCAGTTACCTGAAAGCCATTGGGTTTGAGTATAGGCCCATGCCTAATCCTGGTTCAGATCTATGGAAGAACTCCTACAGCTCGGTTTGGCAGCAGCTTTGTCAGGACACATTGAGAAGGTAATAACTTATGTCTAGTTTGAAACTTCAGCTATTGACACTACCGGCTCCCAATGCTTGGCCAATATTATTATTGTATAGAGATTTTGGTGTTATGAGGAGAAAGTTTCTAAAAGTCTGACTATTTTAAGACTTCTCAATGATTTAAAGTTGGAGACAGTATTGTGCTATCTTTTTAAAGCCTTATTTGTGTGAGATGTGGCTACTTTTGCTTTGTCAGAAGACATAACCCATGCCGCTATGGTAACCTCTTTACTAACCTTAAGATGACCCCTGTTTAAGATTACCCCTGTTTGTCTTTATTGATATCTTAAGCAAACAATGTAGGATATATATGTTGGTACTTTACGTAATTTACCATGATATATAGGTAAAAAGTCATAATCAGTAAGTTTTTATAACACTATTGAAAGGAAAAGTTATAAAAAGCACATTTAATTGTGATTACTTGTATTTTAACCTAAAATTACATGTTCTCTATTAAAGAAACGGAAATTCTATTACAATTTTAAAGCAATAAGGACATATTCTTTCATAAAATAACTATATAACATTAGCCGGCAACACAAAACTTTATTTGAAAAACATCCATTTGCAGAATCAAAAGATATGACAGTATTTGTAATATAGGTTTTTGCGTAAAATTCTGTTGGCCGAGCCTGTTTTTTCGCATCAAGGTTAAAATTTAAGAAATGGCTCTAAATTAATGTAACTTGTTGGTGGCATGTCAAACCTATATAATTGTATTTATTTGTATAACAGTTAATTACTAGGAAATGAGTATAAATTTTGGCTTACCTTAAATTTTGGATCCATTTAGGTCTCAACCCGGTACGGAATAAGTTCGGACCCGTTGTAGTCTAGAAAGTAGTTCTTTTAAATTTCAAAGTGGTCTAATAAAAGTAATCTCTAGCTTGATTGGTCATAAATAAAGTATATTTAAATATTGTATCTGTGTAGTTTTTTTGTGTTATATGGTGACTTTAAAAGTTGTTTTTGTGTATTCTCTAGGAACTCATTTGTTGGCGGAAGAATCACAGATGTACTACCCACCACTAGTCAGGAGATTTTTAAAGTGGTGAATTTAAACAGTGTTACAACAGAATGAAGATTTCTGAAAAAAGTAGATGGCTAACACATTATATTTCGGGCATCGTTTGATTAAGATAGTGTTGATGTTTAAAGTTGAAGACTGTATATAATTCAACAAGAACAGTGGAATCCAGAATTAAGCCTCAAATGTGACTGATTTACTATAGAACAAAGAGTATGAAAATTCACTGGGCCGATACCGTATGTTATGAATAAGCAAAAAATATCAACGCCTGAATCCCAGGCTATATCTCGAGATAATCGACCAATCTATGTCAGCCTTTTGAAGATTTCAAAATATAGGTATATGGTGATTCAATTTATATTTGTATCTTGTTATCTGCTTATTGCTAATATTACGTTTCATTACATAAGATTAAGTCACATACAAAAACAATGTGCATGTTTAAATAGTACAAATTATTATAAGGCATGTAACATACAATTACAATGTACAACACAATGCAAATTATACAAAGCATGTTAGTATATTATAAAAGTTTAATCATACATTAAATGTTCTAAAGATGGTCTTTAAATGCACGAAATAAAAAGCGTGCTTAACTGTTGAGTGTTTTCGTGTTTTTACTTATCATGAGATTTTCGAATTTTTGTAGTGTTGGCCACCTGCAGTAATATGATTTTAATATGTGATTACGTAGATCATAGAATTTCGGGCATACTAACATGAGATGGTGTTCATCTTCGATTTGATTCATGGAGCAATTTTGACATTTTCTATCTTCCCTAGGAGTATTATTATGCCTTCCAGTCTCTATTGCTAAATTATGTGCTGATAATCTAAACCTACTAAGCATTATTGTTGATTACATTAAGGTGTCTTTCTTGTTCAAAATTATGTTTAAATATACTAAATGTTGACAATCTATTAGAATTATTGATATTAGCATACCAAGATTGTTTATACATGTCTATTATTCTTAATTTAATATATTGAAAATTAATTTCACTTATATCCAGATCTATATATTTGACATACCTGTGATATCAAATGTACATTTATCCGGACACGCCCAGTTTTTACCATTGTATGTTTCCTAATTGTATCTTTTTTAAGGAAATTATATGTCGTTTTTAAAAAGGTATCATCACTAAGTTTCAGGATTTTCATCCAATATCTAATAATTATAATTTTCCTATGTATCGCCATCGGGTATCTTGCGAATTCTCCGTACATTCCAGCAATGTTTGTAGACTTTCGAACACATAGAACTTTTCTGTACTAACTCAATATTTTTACATTTATTGTATCCAAATAATTCGGCACCATAGTTCAGTATAGATCCTACTAATCGTTCAAATAATTTGCATTTAATAATATTAATTGTTTTAGTTCAAGTTGGTTATAAACGGTAAAAATGTTATGTAAAGCAAACATCGAATGTTGAGAAGTTCGTTTTGAAAAGATTGATTCCAAGATTTTGAATGACTTTACAATTTCTTATTTTTGTTCATTAAAAAAAAAGTCATATGAAGTGTGTCTACCCTGTCCGTAAATCATAATCTTTGTTTTATTGTATTTATACTTTAAGATTCCATGTGTTACAGTATGTACCTATGTCATGTAACATAGATTGTAGCGCTTCCGGTATATGGGCAAATAAAGAAGTGTCGTCTGCAAAAAGGAGCATGGGTAATGTTAAATCATCAAAGTTAATTTTTCCCTCAATAGTATAAGAATATATCTGGTCATCAGATGCCTACTAGATCATCGTAACTTGCTGCATTTTTTGCTTGCATGCCCTTTGATGCTTTGCATCAATGCTTTTATTATTATTTTCTTGTATGGAAAGTTACCTTGCGAGTAATAGGCTAGGTCTACACAGTATTAACATAAACGTACCAGGGTGGTGCATTTTTTAAATTATGGTTTTTACGTACTATATTTGTTTGTCTTTTGAAATATATGTTCTGTTGTTTTACATTCAAAGTTGCGTGACTATCTTTATGACATTTTTTTGTTTTAAGAAACGTACAAATCTTGTCCTAAACTTTCGTAACTGGTGCTCGTGTAAACAATAGTAAACATTTTTATCCAGCTGAAGGATTCGTTTCTTACACTTCCAGTGATTACAAATTTACAATATTTACTATTACGCCAAACAATATGGCCAAGATTTTCTATAAATATTTGAATAACAAGGACTTTAGAAAGTGAATTTGACCTCCATAAGGAAGGAGGCATATCTTTTCATGTTTCTTTGCACATAATTGAAAAAAAAATATGGTGCCTATATTTTTTAATTTGTCTTTTGACGTCTTATCTGTACTATGCAGGCTTCATAACCCCCGATCCCCATATGAAAGAGTCACATTGAAGTTTCCATGACAACCGCCGTATGAACACATCTGCGGATGTTTCTAAATTCAGGAGTTCACGACTTTGAAAGTTGAATATTGCTTAAGCCGGGGCTAGGGGGCGTGGAAAATGACTTGCACTATCCAGTGGGAAGTACCGTCCGTGAACAGGCTAAATCATACCGAGCCTACAACATTTTCAATTTCATTGTTTTGGGCGATCATTGGGAATTCTGTTTCCATCTATTGTGAAACTTGTAATATGATCTGTGAAGGTGAAATACAAAACTTTTAATGTTCAGACAATTACCGAAAATAAAAAAAAAATGTTTATCATTATACAGAACATAAACATCGAAAACACACCAAATCTTATTCCTTACACAATTGATATACCAACATATAAAGTACAAATACACACGGTGTTTTGAATGAGGAAAATAAGAAGATATATAATGACGATTTTGAAAATCATATAGTTTTAATGATGTAATATTCTTAGTTTTCTAAAGGCTGCAAGGCTGCAAATTTGACAAGTTTCGAAGATTCGTTGGAATAAAAAAATTCAACATTTTGAAAAATAAATATCATGATGTTGAAAAAAAAGACCATGGAATGATCTAAGAAAGTATTACTTTAGCCTTTTTGACCGTTTTCATATATGAAATTTTCTTAGTTTACTTTAGGCTGCCAAACTACTAGGCTACAAATTTCACACATTTCAAACATGCGTTAAAAGTTCAACATCTTGAAAAGTAAAGATTACGATCTTTTGAAAAAAATGAGTGGACTGATTTAAGGAATTGCTACTTATGCATTTCTAACAGTTTTAATGTTTGCAATAATCTTATTTTCTTTAGGTTGTTAGGCTACCAACTTCACACATTTCGAAGTGTCAGAATAAAAACTTTTAAGTAAAAATAAAGATCACGATCTTAAATGATCTAATGAAGTGCTACTTGTGCATTTCCAACCGTTTTTATGTTTGTAATATACTTAGGTTTTCTTTAGCCTGTTAGGCTTCCATTTTCAGGCTACTAGGCTGCCAACTTCACGAACATACATGGTTCATACAAAGTAATGAGCCTTCAATCATAAGTCCTACAACATACGATAACCTTTAAAACTTAAAGTATGATTGATAAAACAATCAAAATAATTATACGAAATAAGTAACCACAGAAAACGTTATAAATATGTATGATTTAAAACATAATTTATTATGCGAAGCAGCCGAGTCTAACATGATTTTGAATAAGACGCATGATTTACTGCGGAATGACACGATTTATTTTGCGAATCTTCAATAAAAACACAAGTACATAAAAACATTCACATACACCAGCTTTACACTTAATGGCCAATTTCAAATTTCTGGCTTTGTTGCAAAAAAAAAAATATATATTTATTTACATTTTCTTCGAATATTTTCTTATCTCCGTGTACAAATAATGGATTTTTCAACCGAAATTCAATATCGTGGAACCAGGCTAAAATTAAATCATGCGTAAAGACGTTGTCTCCACCTAAAGCAGGAACACCGTATCGCATTTGGACAAACCGAATTGGTGTAAGAGATGTTGCATTGCACTGTCATAAAACATCTGAATTGTTCAATACAACCATTTGTTGACTTTCAGAAACTAGGAAACAAGTTTGCTTTGAAGAAATTTATCTTTTAAAGTTTTTACTTTTTTTAAGATGTGAATTGGATTGTGCTGTGGGGACATAGTTCTGGTTAACCGCCTTTTTACATAGTAAAGCGAGGTCACACATGCGCTGTTTTATTATGCCCCCCGAAGGGTTAGCATATATTCTCCGCTTTGTCCGTCCGTCTGTCTGTCCGTCCGCTTTTCTTGTCCGGGACATAACTTTGAAACAACAAGAGGTATCAATATGAAACTTTGTAGGTAGATAGATCCAATTGAGTAGATGTGCAGTGCACAAGAACTGTAAATCTGCCTGGCCTTATTTTGGAATTATTGCCCTTTGTTTATTTTTACACTTTGAATTTTAATCCGAGACATAACTCCTAAATTATAAGAGATATCAACATGTCACATTATAAGTAGATATATCTCATTGAATAAAAGTGCAGTGCAAAAACGCGATAACTGTGCCTTGCCTAATTTAGGATTTATTGCCCTTTGTTATTTTCTTTTCACTTTGACCTTTGTCCGAGACATAGCTCTGAAACCATTAGAGGTTTGTAGGTAGATTGATCGCATTAAATAAAAGTGCAGTGCAAAAAGTCCTTAACTTTGCTTTGCTTAATTTTGGTATTATTGCCCTTTGTTTATTTTTCACTTCAAGAGGAATACTTTTCTGTGTCCAAATCCTCCTCGGGGGGCATCACCCAGTTCAACAGGCTCTTGTTTTGGTTAGATTTGGTAACGAGTCTGATGCTTTGAATGTCTTATATACTACGTTTATGTTCAAATTTGATGTTTTATTGTCGGTCATTTGCTGTATCGTTTAATTGGGATATAATTAATTTATGTTTAAGGCATTACGACACACCATTACGAGCAACACTGTCTATATATAAATAAGACACATAGTGTCGGATTCCTGACACATAACGACATTGACTGAAGCGTACCCGTCCTGTCACAGTATAAAACGAGAACTATTAGTACGAACATAATGGAATGTTCGTGTCGTAACGCTTCTTCCCCTTTAAATTTCAACACCTGTGCATTTAATTCGGCTCTTTAAAAGGTATACAGTACACAAATGACTATTCCTTTGCAGCCTTAAACCTCGCTTGATACATTATATTCGAAAGTATTAATATTAAAATAGCATTAAATGTATACTGACAAAGCTTTACAGGTGGAGAAATAATCTGAAGTCACGGGTCTCATTCATAATCATGAAAACGAATATTTTTTAAATTAAATACCAGACAGAACATCCTAATAATAAATGTATAACAAAAGCAGTCACAAAATTAAACAGATACATATGTTGTTTTAAGTGTTATCCAATTCCTAAGATTTCGTGTAGTAAGAAACGTTTCTGTAGCATTCAGTTTTCAGTTTGCTTAATTCATACTTGTCAGAGTCATTATCGATAAGAAAACATAATTTCAAAATAGTCTTCCTGAAAATAGTTCTTTTTTATGTTTAATGACACTTTCTATTTTCTTAAATATTGTTTACAACATAGCAGTGCACTACCATTAGCAAATTCTTTATAATTCGGTACGCTTTAAATCTTTATAACAGCATTTAAATAAAACATGTCTTAACTTAGTATTGTATCAAATAGTATGCGTCTAATAAGAGCATTTGCTGTAATGAATATCTTTTTCAAAACCATATTTATCTAATTTACGAGGAAACTATTAAAATGAATCTGTAATGTAAGCCTGTTAAGTTTTCAAACATAAAGTATCTCGGTTTGGTTAGTATCACAATTTTGTTCTTGCTTAATCTAGTTGTCAAACCCTCGATACTTTTGTAATCATTATTTAAAGTGTATGGTATAATAAAACAAAAAGACTGCTTTAAACCAATAACCTAACTTATCTAATATCAGACGGTTTAAAATTTAAATGGCTTGATGACTATGTAGATGCGTAGATAAAGAACTACAGCTATTGTACAGCGTAAATCATCGATGAAGATTTTACATGTTATTTGTATATAAAGACATGAAACAACTATATTGATTCAAGTACTGTATAAATTTTGGGTAGACTATAGACTCATATTTAGTTGGGATTTTAACAATGGGCCGAAAGCATATCTGGAGAGACACCCCAAAGGCTGATACTCCTCCTCCTGATATTAAAAAGAGACATTGGCTTAAGGCTTTTGTCTTTTTGACATGCGTTACAGGATTTGTTTTACATATGATCGCTTTCGGAAATATATGGATAAATTTCTGCAAGACCGTACCAGAAGACAGATCATATTGCAAGGGGGAGAATGACTCTTCTAGAAATTACACCATTCAAGAGGCAGAAGGTAAAATCTTCTTCTAAAATGTGTCAATCAGTACTGCTCATACAAATATCTGAAGCAATAACTAACAGTATTTAAGCTATAGAACAAATGTTTTGTTTAAATTTAATTGTTGTACATTTGTATTTGTGCTCGCGTGTAAGTGTGCGCGCGTGTGTGTATGTGCGCGCGCCTGAAAAAGATGAAAAGTGTATACTTGCGATTTGATGATGTTCAATATGTATATAAATGATGCTGGACTGAAATATTTTCCATCATTATGAGCATGCTGTCGAAATTTTAGTAGTTCTGAACAAGAAATAAAGCAGGATACCGTTTTTTACTGAAAAGGGAAAGCCAAAGACCGGAGTCATATAGCTTTAACTTACTCAACTAAAGACAACACGTAACTATGTATTTAAAAGATAAAACAATTTTAAAACAGCAGAACTACAGTTTGATTCGCCGCCATCTGAAGGTTCCATGAATGCAGCAAACTAACTTTAAAATCTCAGACAAAAAACACAAACTATTTTTATCATTTTTCTAAATTTGAGGTTTTTTGGATTACCTTTGGGGATTCTATATTTCTCTTTAGGTTAGAATTTATAAAAATCCAGATTCATTTTGGGTACATCTATGATGAAGATAGACTGTGACAATCAATTTGTTAATAAATGGACCGATGATGTAATATGAAAATTGGGTGTTTCTTATTTATTCGATAACAGTCACAATATGTTTATGTCAAAGCAAATTCAACAACTTCACGGGGGACAAGAGGAGGTAAAAACTGAAGCCCCATTTCCATCCACACTCTAATAGGGATTGGGTTACAGATGATTCAGGGTGAAGTATATAGGTAAAATGCATGACCCTTTTTCTGGAAAAGCCCATATGTGAATGAAATGTTGGAAATTAACTGATTCGTTACTTTTGAGTATCTAAAACTACAGTCTGTACAATTATTCGAGCACTTGGTCAGATTTAAAATCGAAATACAAAAACAATAAATAAACGTACGCGTCACGGTGACGAACTCGCACGTCATATTTCACAGGTGTGACATATTCACAGGCAATTGTTTAAAAACAGCGGCACTAACGTGTCGCATTGAAAGTTCCGTGATAATCGCAGTATGAACACACCTGCAGAAACAGTGGGAAAATCAAGACATGGAATATTTAGAGTGCTTGCTGGTATTGCGCCAGACACCAAACCAGTACGGTGACCTTGATATGCAAATGAGCAATCCTTTGTGTACGTCTGCAGAAAGCAGTGTGACCAGCGTTTATCAGCTTCATTCTGGGCCAGGAGCTTTTAATAGTTCATTCAATTTATGTAACCGCGCTCAGCCAAGTGGTTTCCATGGAAACATTTCCCGGGATGCAGCATGGCGATGAGATCACCGTTTGAAACGGGATTTAATATGGCCGCGCCAAAGAACAATAACATGTTACAGTTTTGCTTGAACAATATAAAGAAAAGAGGGAATTATAAAAGCAACAGCAGTCAACGTTAGATAAACTAATTGCGGTGGTTGATAATGTCATTAATACAGACAGGTCAGCACCAGGAGAGGACGACTGTGTTTCGGATTACCAATATGAACCAGTTTCGTCAGACGAAGACGAAAATCCTTCTGATAAAGAACCCGAATCGAAGAAATAAAAATACGAAACATCCTCAAATATATCGGATTCTAAATTTAAAAAAATATTGAGACACAATTAAGGAAACAAGAGGATTCGGTACAAAAGTAAATGAAGTGGTAGGCTCCGCTGTCAACAAGGGTTTAGTGGAACATGTAGACCATAACGCCTACCAAGTTCAAGACCTTTTGAAGAAGTATAATCGGCAAGAAAACTGCATATCATAAAATTTCCAGTCGTAAATGATATATGGCCAAGCAAACAAACCAGCAAATACTTTAAACAAGGAGACATATGGTTTCAAGGTTATTTGACGAAAGAAATTGTTTTTTTAATTCAATTAATTAACAAAACACTAACAATGGATTCAGAGGAGGAAGAAGAGTTGTTTCATCTTTCATTAGATTCATTCCATTTAGTAGCTTATTCGCATCGCGATTTATGATCGCAGCGGCATCAGCTTTTGTTGCCGGCAATATCATCGAGGTACTCAAGCTCATGCAATGGATATGAAAATGTATCATCGCCGGCTCACTTGTTTGGGGATTATAAAGATTTGGAAAGGCGTCTGAAAAATATCGACGAGAATCAGAAGTTTAGGAAATGTTTAGTTGCCACAAATGACAAAACTAGATAGCTTAATACAAGACCCAGGTGGGGGAGCAAAACCTCAACACTCCAGGACAAGGACACATGGTCGCGATATTTTAGGCAAAAAGGCCCTAAACCAACACCGGGTTACACACACTCCCGTGCATGGGCAACCAAAAAGTGCAACAGCACCAGAAAACAAAAACAGCAAAAATATTAAATGTAAGTTGATTAAGCCACTTTCGTCACAGGCCTGAGAATTTCAAAGGTGGAAAGGATTATATGTTTATTAACAAGTGGAAGCAAATTACAAGTATATTTGGAACAGGATATGAATTAGAATTTTATTTCGAACCATGCTTATATTATCACAAAAAAGAAATAAAGTTTTCCGGTAAAGAGGAAAGAAAAATTGATGAGCTACTTGAAAAGTGAAAATTGAAAAAAGTCATAAACTTGATACCGCCTTTTAGGGGTCAAGTTTTATCCAACGTTTTTGTATGAGTTAAATCTGACGGCTAATATCGATTGATTTTAAATCTAAATAAGCGGAATGATCATATTTTTAAAACCATTTTAAAATGGAAACGCTTAAATAAGCTTTTTATTTAGTAAGACGAAACTGTTACTTTGCCAAAATAGACTTTAAAGATGCGTACTTCAGTATTCCTATGAATGAAAATGAAAGAAAATATCTAAGATTTACATGGAAGGGTCAGGTATATGAATTTACAGCTCTTCCAATTGGATTATCTAGCGCTCCTCGCATTTTTGCGAAAGTAATGAAACCTGTTTTCTCTATTGAGACAAAACAGAGCATATATGAAAGCAACATGTTTAGCTATCAAACAAGTATGTAGAAATTACAATAAAATTCATGCACAACTTTTGCAAGATAATAAACTATTATAACATCAGTAAAACGGGTGGTAGAATCCCAAAACTAAACAAACTTGCTCAAGAACTGAGATTATGGTGCGCTAATCGGGATATATAGATTACTGTATTTCATATACCAGGGACAAAAATTGTCAGTCGATATGGAATGTTCAATTAATTCAGGTATTTAAACAAATAATGTTTACGTTTGGTCCGTGTGATATTAATTTATTTATATCTAACAGTAATTACCAGTTACTGCAATATGTTTCATATACGCCTGACGCACGAGCGGTGGCTATAATGCGTTTTCGTTCAATTGGCATAAATATTTTTCACACATGTTGCTACCTTTTAGTGTAACTGGTTTAATGTTACAAAAATTGGAGCAAGACGAAGCGGAAGCGGTATTAGTAGCCCCGCTGTTTTCGACACAGTCATGGTTTACTCGGTTACCACAGATAGCAGCGGATCAACCGAAAATATTACCTCCAGTGTGGGAGAGTTTTATGCATCCCATCCTGACACATCACAGAATGGGCAAAATGACTCTGGATGTTTTTCAGGATCTCTGGGAAAAGGGATTATCAAAACAAGCTACAGAACTCATTCTCTCATCATAGAGAACTGGGAAATAAAAACAATATAGTAGCTACTTATAGGCAGTTTTGTGATTCACGGAACATTGATCCATTTAACCCCACTATACCCTGTGTTATAACTTTCTATACAGAATTATATAAAAACGGATTAGGATACAATGGTAATAATACTGCAAATTCGGCAATAACTAGCACTGTCTTTATAATAAATTATGTACAGAGTGGTAATCACATAAGGATTAAACAGGCATTAAGGGCGTAAATAATGAGAAACCTGCATAACCGCGCTATAATTCCACATGGGATTTTGAACAGTGTAGTGTAAAAACATATTTCTGATACTTTAAGTAACTTTACAACCGAGGTATACAACTTTCCTTAGGCATATAAACTTTAAATTGGGCATGTTATTGGCATAAACAACAGGACAGCGTCTGCAAACTTTGCATAGCATTTATGTCCAAAATATTGATATTAATTGTGTTTGTGTATTTCAAAAGGAACATGAATGAATTAAAGCGGTGTTACCAGGTCCTAGAATTTTTACCAGACCACAGGCAAGACGTGACACCGTATTTGTCAAGCCTTTCATTTCATCTTATATCAAACATTATTCTAGACGTGACAGAAGAATATTCCTGATCTAAGCGAGGAGCCAGAACCAGAGTCATCCACAGAACAAACCATACACGAATTTCATTGTTTGTGAAATGTATATTTAATAAATTGATGTGTTAATCTTATTTCAGGTGTCCATATCTTTTAGTCATTGTGTTCCTATTTTCCCTTAACCTATAACGTGTGTTTGAGAAAAACCCACATGTCGATTGTGAAGTGTGTCCGGTCTAGCAGACCCCGGGTACGTTTCAATATGACAACACAAATCATTCAAAATCAAGATCTATTTCCTAAGTCGAGTTTGGCCCCTCTAGACATTGGATCTTGTTATCTTTATACAATGAATGCATATATGTGTCTGCACAGAGATGTAGATAACATCTATTATCTTTTCTCTTGTTTGCACAATAAACAAATTAAAACGGATTTGATTGACGTGTAATAATCACGCATTCTAACACTATAGGAGATTTCCCTTATATAAACAAAGACGGCCGGAAGCGCATTTTACAGCAGATACACTAGTCTTTCTTATTTACTTCCTCCGTATTAGCAAACCAACACACAAATTCCGATGCTGTTGTCCCTCTGTGCTTCGCTACACAGACCACTGCCATACCAAGTTATTTTAGCAAAATCGTGATAAAATTAAATTCAAGAAAAATTAATATTGTGATATATTTTCTTGTATATGTACTTACATGATAACTTTTCGATAATAGATTACTCAAATTGAAAGAAGAAAATAAAATATATATCATTTTGCGGATACTTTCGGTCATGTACGTAAAAAGGCCTTTTTCTAGGTAAAGTGAAAGTAGGAAGCTCGAAGTCAATGAAAATCAAAACGTTTTTTCAGAATAATCATTCAGTTTTGTCTGTTGAGTTTGTTTTCTACAGCGATACATTGTTTGAGGTGTAGTTTTAATGTCAAGTTATTTTTAAAGCTGTTGCTAGATCTACTTGTATAAACTATGTATACATGTAAATGTCAAATTGTTAGGACAGGAAATATTTTATGATCATGCGAGTTTTAGAAGAACTTAAGGTATGATCCACCTAATGCATAACCTCCACTTTGAAGAGTATTCAAATAGGCCAGAACTACTGTCAGCTGCATTGTAACTGAGGGGCGCGGGTTCAAGCCCCAGACGAGGCAACTTTTTTTTTGAACATTATTTGCGTCTCTCAGATCACTCTTGAGAAGAAAAAAAGTGTTTCATTATTAATATTATTGGTATTTATTGGCTAAATTGTGCCAAATTTATTATCAAATATGGTACCTGATATTTTTAAAGTCTAATAAAATAAAAAAACTATACAGTAAAAGTATTTTATATTTTACAAGCGCAACCAATATACTTTTAAGAAAATTTATGCAAACTTTAAAAACAGCCCCTGATTTGAGTAAATTTTAGGGATATTTTGAATAAGGCCTTCCAAGTAGAAAAATGATCAAACAACTACTTAAAATGCGTGGGGTAGGCTAACATTTATATGCATATTTCAAACATTTTGAGTAGAAACAATAATTTTGCTGGGTCATTTGTTAGCCGAATGCTATTATTTGTTTCTTAAAAATGTACTTTAGGAAAAACATTTTTTCATAATGATTATAAAATAGAATATTTAGAGTATCTCATTTCTGAAAAAGAGCCCTTCTAATAGCCAAGTTTTACGAAAAATCTCCATAACTCGTAAACCATACGGTAAACTTTGTTTAAATTTTGCATCATTGTGTCTTTTAAGGTATATAACTGACCTATGTTGTCAATTTTATAGTTCCATATAGTGCCCATCAGATGGCGGCTCATACGTTAACATCAGTTTACGAGAGGCACACTTGGGATGTGTAGCGTTTAATTTCTAAGAAAAAGAATATTGTTGTCTTGAAGGGTATTTTGTTGAAGTTAGTTTAATTGAATTCATGTGATCTTAATTGATCAGAGTTCATTGGTTGTATTTAGTGTCTTTGGTTGTTACATTATATTTGGTTGTCGAGTTATATTTGTTTACTAAGATATATTTGAGTGATGTTGGTGCGTTGTATTAAAAGATTTGGTCTTGTCAATATTCATTTAGTTGATGGTTTGGTCTTATTTAATATTCATTTGGGTGTTTTAGTAAGTTGTTTTCTGATGCTGATTAGATTTTGTGATGTGTATATTGTTGTTTGTGGTTTATACTGTATCTTAGAGTTGTAAAATAATTCATTTTGTATTCTTCATTTTTGTGGCGATTTCACTGTTTTGTTTGATCATAAGTTGTGTAGAGCTTGGGCTCGCCAGGTATCTAGTATTTTTTCGTATAGAAGACATATACGTGGAAATATATTTTGTATAAATTGTAAATAATTGATGTGTTTGTTTTGGGTGTAAATTAGATACGAGTTCTTTGTGTTGAGTGTACATAATGATCAAAGTTTGTTGTAATTATGTTTATATGGATTTGAGATAGCAAACGATAAAATGTCTAAAAGAATAGTGTAAACAAAATGCTGGTTATCCAACTGGGAATATTCAATTAAAAGCCCAACGGTGCTGCTCCATATCTTGGAAATTGGTTATAGTTTTATTTCTTGATCTTTTCTAAGATTAAGTTACATCAAAACAGTCATTTGTCTGACACTTTTGTCTGAAATTGTCTTAATTTTATGAATAAGTTTGGTTTAATCCGCTTTCTTTCCAAAATAGAATAAGTAACGTTTGTTTTTGTCACAATATATACGACATTTATTTTCGACTAAAACAGTTTTCTTTGGCGTAAATTTAGTAGCCTCCATTTTGAATTCACGTGCCGTTCTATGGTCATGTGAGGTGAGTGAGGGTAGTGATTTTAGCGTAGCCAATCAAATCACTGTGAGGAGTTTGACGGAAATAATTGGGCACATCAAATAAAAGCAATACTTGACGAAATAGGTTTTTCTTTTATTATTTATAACCTTCGTAAGAAGTTTTTAAAAATCATATTTTTTAATCTAACTTTCAATAAACAAACAACTATGTTGTGTATTGTGGCGAGTTTTTTTTTACAGATGTACACAGTTCACTACCGATTGCATTCAAATTATTTACATCTTTAAAGTTTTAGTAACGTATTATCTCTTTTCTTCTCAACGGAATCTTCAATATACCTGTCTTTTGTTACATCTGTTTTCCAACGGCAATGACATTAAAGACATATATCGGAAACGCCGGAAGCGTTTGCGGCCATGGTAGCACCACTTGCTCTTAATAAATGTGTTCCTCATTTAAGAGTCGGAGCAACTACTTTAAGCTTTTTCACAATGCATTCTTTAGCCCTTGTATTAACTAAATACTTTTGTTTAGTTTGATAAGTGGCGATTTACACTTTGATCTGTAATAACTGACAAGTGTGCAGCTGTCATATACTTTTATAACATTGAAAACGGGCATGCAATCTAACAACCTTTAGCTATTTAAACTTCTTTACCCGATCTTTAAATATCGGTCTTACTTTTAATCTTTAAAGAAATGTGATCTATTTTGAATTCAACATACTTACACAATAAACTGCTCAATGCATTAAACCTAAGAAATCCATCATAACCAAGCAAAATCATTGATAAATCTCATAATTCTAAAACGTTTGTTGAATTCTCGTACAAAGATTATTAAGTCTTTAACATTTCGGTATCAACAACATCTTTCTTAGAAGTTGGTGTAGAACTAATTCGTTTCTAACAAATTTTGTACAATGTTACTGTCAGTAGGATCCGGTTGATCATTTAATCTATGCACCCATTTAATTGCATAAAATGCAGATGAAATAACGTGGTACGATTTCCCTTGATCCAATGATTGGCTGTGCGGGTTGTGCTGTACGCGAATTCACTTTACAATATTCCTCAATATAGTAAAACAGTGTTTACAATTAATTGTTGTACTATCAGCACGTGACTGCAATAAATAGCCTGCCACATCACTTGCAATAGTATCCAAATTGCTGCTATAAATTCTGGTCTCCTGCAATTTTAAGCCAACACCCATCTGAAAAAAATATTACCAAATTTGTATATAAAAATCTTACATCACCTAACTAATTATTCTTAAAGCTATCATATCAAATTTTAATGGTTCATTGTCAAATCATTGTAAGCATTCCTGAGAACAATATTTGGTCTGTACAAATTTGACCTGTTTAACACTCTGTTTCCATTTATTAACATTGGCCAAAAAGGAATTCTTTTCCATTTTGGCAGGACCAATGTACATTTTATGTGCCCTCTATCTCTTTTATACAGTGCATTACAAATCGTGGTGGCGGAACAAGCCAATTATTTTCTTTTTCTCAGCTCTTGCACAACGAATCTATACCGTCTGTGCCTGGTACCCACCAACAGGAATTAAATCTAAGACACTTATTAGTTAAGTGGGAGGCAAAGCGATCAAGTGAATGCGGACCCCATAAACGGTCAATGCGTGAAAATACACTATCGTGTATTTCCCAATCATCGCAATCTTTACAGCTGCGAGCTCATTGCGTTCCCTAGGAATCCATTCCGGTCATAAGATAATACTTTCATTTTCACAAAAAAATGTTTAAATCTAAGGCCGTTTTTTGAATACTTGGAATTTTACGTCCGTTTAATAAAATGGATTTAACATTTTATTATCAGACAATACTCGAACTTGCTTATTCTTTAATACATGTACATTGCTCTTAATCACTGTACATAGAACTTCGTTTTCTCTCCAAGTGGAACTTCGTTCTCTTAAAAAATCGTCCAACTAACCAATAACATGAAATTCCGTTTCCGCAATTACTTCCCCTTTGGACCCCTTCAATGGCCTATTTGGCGTAAAGAATGTTTAAGCTTTGCTACGTTTACCATTTCTTTTAGGCATATAACGTACTTTCTGAACCAAAGTGCTAACCATATCTTTCCTATCACCACCAGGGATACTTGTGTAACTTGCCATCTTCATGGGGCCCTTTAGAATTATTTCTACATTCTTTTAACCTGCCATGACTCACTACCGGGAGATGATTTGAACTATGGTCATTCCCGAAAGCTTGTCTTTACTTTCATGACATTCCGATATCAACGTTCACTTTCAGGAGTTTGCTTTTACATGTATACACTTCCGATAGACAATTGGAGTCTGTGGTCACTTTCTGGAGCCCACTGTCATTAATGTTCAATTTCGACGTGTATTTGGACACTAGATTCACCTCCGGGAACCCAACTTGATCTGTACATATATCTGATATACATTCGGAATGTACACTCAATATAGGAAGCATAGATCTCTCACCTTGACTATAGATTTCATCAAGCTCTTTGTTTTTTTCTCTCAGTAAATTGTTCTTTATATATGAACCAAATAGTACTTGCATCCACATAAATACTCCACAAAATTGACATATCTTAAAAATATTTCCCTTTTTTGTTTAATTTTCTCACATCTTTTCACCAGAATATTCTACGATAGCTGGTTCACTTACCTTGACTGGAGCATTCCAACTTGCTCTAGACATAATGCATCTATACATTTCTCTACTTCCTATTCTAACTTTATTCCCAACAACATTTTGGAGAGAAATATTTTTCCTACCTTATGATGCTAAAGTTTTCACATAAATGATACCAAATTTATTGATTCTGAGTTGAAATAAAACAGAATCTATTGATTATTCAAGATTATCTATTCTAGAATATGTTATGAATAACACATTACCAAACCTATCAAGAATATGGCCAAGCAAAACTACTCTATTTGTCGGCTGCCAATTACATTTCTCGTCTGCCAAAAGAAAACAGAAAGATTTCACGCAAGTACTCGATCTTTTTGCTACGTCGTAATTAACATGTTCACCAATGCCGCAATCTAAGAACATTATGACTTGATGACCTTTACTTCTTAAAGGGAGACACAGGCAAAATTTTCATTTCTTAGTTTTAAATTTTTCATTCATTATTCTGTAAATGCCCTCAAAATGAATATATTAGACAGTCAAAGGAACAAAACTTTCCTCCATATAAAGAATACAATGGTGGTTTCCTAACTTGACCCGCGTGGGTCAGGTTAGAGCGCTAGCATTTCGCAATAGTTGTCAAAGTGAACTCTGGAAACGTTAAAAAAATGTCAAATGAATGACTTAGGCTTGTTGCAATCATACAATATCCACAATATCTGTTTTTGTAACTTCAAGGGTTTGTTTAAGTAACTTGATTTGTTTACAAACTATTTGGTGATTCTATTGGCGTCTAAATTTTGTACAACATTTATAGATATATTTATGCTTCAAACCCAAAATATATAGAATTTAAACAGAAATTCATGCTGAAACTTCAAGAAAAGTAATTTTAGCGTGATTTGTGTACATTAGATCATTTTAATATTTTTATCATTATTTTTTCCTGAATATCCCTTTAAAATGACACAACAATTCTTAACATTTTTGTAAAAATATGTCCTTTAGTACTAATTCCAAATGGTAAGGTATTGAAAAATTATATAGAGGATATTTGTTTGTTTTTGTGTAAGATGAAAATTTATTTCATCGAGTGAGCTTTAAAAACAGTATGAGAATACTGATTTTAAAGTTCACGAGATAAAATAAAATTACATCTTACACAACAAACAAACGATTTTTTCTTTTTAATTTATGCTTTAAAATAAGTTTAAATGAAATTTCCTCAATATTAACTTGAATTTTAAAATCTGTTTTCCCCACTGGTAGCCTCATTTTGGTCGCTTAAGCTGGCAAATAAGTTCGAAAATCAACGTTAAATGGCGATGTAATTATTTATTTTATTTCAAAAACTTGAATGATACTTGTTTTAAAAATAAAAACCAACAATTCTAGTGGAAGAAAAAAGTCACACCATGCGACGTGATTTCCATTACTTACAGCGAATTTACATTAGACCAGGCTTTCAGTAATATGAGCGGTCGCCATTTTTAAAAGTTGTGTATTTCACGGGAAGAATTCAGATGGATATCATTTGGATTTGTTATTCATACATCATTTAATAAAAAGGAAACTTATTTGAGGATTGTTACAGACAATAAACATTCAAAAAGCGCTACGAATTAGGAAAACATGGAATTGTTGAAAGGCCGGGTTGTTTACTTATCATTCGGGCAGATGATTGTCATTGCTTTTGAAGATATTATAATTACATCTATACTATACGATTATATTCAGTATTTATAAGATCTCTAGCGGTCGGTAAGTTATTTACTAAACCGCTTTCAACAAAAGAGCCGGTAGGTAATATCTTGTTAGGTCAGGTAAATTATCTTGTTGAGTTGAGTCACAGAAAATGAAAATATAACTTGCCAATATTCTGTTTCAAGTCATTGATATATAGAGGACAAAGTCAAGATCATTTTTTTATAATATGTATTCTTAATTTAATAATTATATACATGTATATAAATATATATATGATAAATGTGAACTTCAACATAAAAATGAAATACTTTATAAATAATAAATTTCATGGTAAATAGATAATCGTGCTATGTACGATTTATTCAAAAGAAAGTAAGTGATAGGCTTCTATGAATAAATACTAGAAGAACATGTAGATAAACTATCTTGTCAGTTTGTTTGTTTTTGTTTTCCCCTTTTTGTTGTTTGTTGGCGTTTCATATATTTCACAGATTTTAAATACTAAAAGTATGATAAGAAATTCATTCATGTTCGCTAGAATTTTTTCTCCGTGTATTCTTCACTACCATCAACCCTTCTTCATTTGTTTGATGTTAGCACGCGGACTAGAACGGATCATGTGGTCGTGAGCGCACACCGTTTAATTGCGGAGAACTGAGAGTAGTCTCATCATATTTTGATAATTTTCACTGTGAAATTATATTTTATTTATTATCAATAAGAAATTATCAAATATAATTATCACGGATTAATCAGTAATCCACTCAAAAGCATAAAATATAATTTGTTTTACAATCGCTTATCTATGAAACCCCTAAGTATGTGCGGTGTTCTGAAAAATAAAAATGGATTTTTATCAAACATTTTTCTGTTACCTTGATATCTTCAAATTTATGTTTCCACAGTCGAGTACAAATCTAGGCTTTCACGATTTGCGATAAGCGACAGTTTACTACGGGTGTTTTAACCTTAGACCTATATATTACTTTCTTTTCTAAAAGACGCCCTATTTCTTCTTCTACAAACTTAATTTTATCCATCGCAGACCTATTATATCTAAGCACTACGTTTGGCGGTACTTCCTTCAAAGGTAAAATATAACCTTTTTCAAGAACCTGATTGATATATGCACTATCCGATGCCTCATTCCATTTATTTACACAATTTTAACCTACCTACTGGTGAAACAATAGTGGCTTCTTGCTGCTCTACAAATCGTAACTGTGAACATATGTAATATTCTTCAACATATTTTTCATTTAGATATGGTATAATGTAATACATTACCTTCACTGTTTGATACATTACTATCACAGCAGCTTCCGTAATTTCTCTGTTTACGCATGTTAATAAATCATTATTTATCTTATTATTAGTATTCCTTTCTGGGCATTCCGGCGCCCCTCGACAATGTCCCGGTTTGCCATATGCAAAGCACAGCCCAAGTCTACACCCTTGACGGCCTACCAATTGTTGACTTCCGGGACTCGTCTCTGTAAGCATACGCTGCTATTTCCGGTATGGCCAGTTACGTGTGGACTTAGTTTTCTTTGATGTCTCTGCTTTGTTCTTCTAAGAAGCTCTCGCTTCCGCTTTAAAGATACATATACCAATAAGCATATATTTATACCATATAAAACTGTCTGTATTAGATAACGGATAACTCGTGCAAACATGACTACACAGTTACATGTCCGATAACTCGTGGATACAAGTACACGTTTCAAAAAACATTTGCCGAGGTGTTCTTTTCAGAAAACATGGTTTATTCATTTATCTAAGATTATTCTTTCCCTTTTTGTCTTCTCACAAATACATAATGTTAAATTAATAACTATTTTTTAATTTCATCGATATCTTTAATTGCTTTCACTGATGCTTTACTGCACAAAATACATGAAAAAATGTAATGCCTTTTCGACAGATAAACAAATTCAATTTAGGATAACGTTTGAGGCAATATATACGTAAATACATTTGTATAACTTGAGAGTTAAGAAAAGAAATATAAAGAGACTGGTTTAAATTGAATCTTAAAATACCTTCTGCTATATTAGCTCTACACTCTTCTAATTTCTTTTCCTGTAAGCCATTCTCTATGTTTTCTAATTAGTCCCGTACCGGCTTACCGGAGGGGACTTTAGATTTACCCACCGTCCGTCTATCCGTCTGTCTGTCTGTCCGTACGAACCCAGAGGTACTTTTGTGACTTTGAGAACAATGGGTAACAGTAAAATCTCTTTGATCCTTTTCATTCCGTTTTTACTCGTGTGTCTTTTTTAAGCCTTGTGTGACTAAAAATGGCTAAAAAGATCAAAGGAAAAGTCATATAAGTACCATTTTGTGAGTACGTCCGTCTGTCAGTCCGTCAATCCGTCCGTCCACAAAAATGGATCCCGCGATAACGCAAAAAGTACTGAAAATATTTATGAAACTTGATATATCGATAGATGGCAGAATGGAGATTATGCTCATCTTTTTCATTTCTTCCTATGTTGAAATTTATGGTTGCTATGGCAACTAATATACTGAAAATATGGCAAATTTTACACTTAAAATGGATCCAGTGATAACGCAAAAAGTACTGGAAATATTTTTATGAAACTTGAAATATGGGTAGATGGCAGTCTGGAAATTATGCACATATTTTTTTCTTCCTATGTTAAAAATTCTGGTTGCTATGACGACTAACAATATGGCAAATTTAACATATTAACTTGATCTAGTGAAAATGCAAAAAGTCATGAAAATATTTTAATGAAACTTGAAATATGGGTAGACAGCAGTATGGAGAATGTGCATGTCTTTTCTTTTCTTCCTATTTTTTGAAAAAAAATTGGTTGCCATGGCAACAAATAGGCTTAAAACATGGCAAATATAACAATATTTGTGATAAGTAAAAAAAGCGGAAAATGTTTATGAAACTTAAAATATGGATAGATGGTAGTATGGTTATTATACACACCATTTTAATCTTGACTATAGGGGGTATATTGAGAGCTGTCATACTTTACAAACGTTGGCAACCTCGTCAAGATTTCTGATTCTAGTTTTTAGGCTTTTTCATTATAAGTTCCTTATTTCTTAAGGTATTTATTTCAAACTTCACACATAAGTATCTGGTCATCAACCACATCAAATGTGATAAGGTTTTAACTCTAGCACAAAAATTGTCAGAATTGCCTCCCTTGAACTTACATGAAAAAAAAAGTTGTTTTTAAGTAAATTCTTTATTTCTTTATGTATCTGCTTCAAACTTAATATATATGTTTATTATTATCAATGAAATAATTTGTGAGAAGGTTCAATACTCTAGCAAGACTATTTCCAGAATTATGTCCCCCTTGAACTTAGATTTGTTTCGAGAAATTGGTATATTTTACTCCAACTTCTTCATTACTTATAGGATTTACTTTGAACTCCGACATCATAATAATATGACAAGGTTTATAAATCTAGCATCCTTATTTCCAGAATTATTTCATCCTTAAACTTAGAATTTTTCTTATTCATGCTTTTAAATTTCTTTACTTCAAATTCAAAATAAATATTCATTATGAACAACTTCATAACTAATTGTTCTTTGTTACACTCACATCATGTATGACATCTTGGATCTTTATTTCAAGAGTTATCTCATCTTTATGAATTTTGCTTTTAAAAATGTTATATTTTGGTAACAGGGATGTTTAAAAAATTAACTTTAGAGTGTCCTTCAGTCTGTCTGTTCATAAAAACTGTTTCCTGTGATCGCTTTTAAATAACTTTACCAACAAATTTCTTAAAAAAGAGAAAAAATTGAAACATTCATAAATGGCCAATGGCCCTTCAGAATGTTGCTGCGGTTCTAACCGGTAGTGGACTTATGGATTGCTTGCAATACTATGATAATTACTTGTTTTATCATAATTTTTGCTAATGATTATACTTTTCCTCATAGCTTTTACGCTTCAATTTTTCACTGTTAAACTTCATACTAGAAAACGTGTTACTTGAATTTCCACATATCTTTTCAAAGAGGCTGCCTATTTCATTCAGCATGTCTTCCTTATGTTCTTTCAAGGACGCCTTCTTGACCTTGTCCTCTACAATACTGTCCAAATATTCCATTCTTAGTTGAATTATAATGATCTCGTAAGGGAAATATCGATAGAACTGATTTTCCTACTCTGACGAGGGTATATATATACCCTTGTGTGAAATACACAAGTATGCTTGAATACATTCACGTCACCAGAACCAGTTTATGTAATCGGTTACAGTTAGACAATTGTTCTCCCATATCGGTGTAACGCGGAGAACCAGTCATTCAAACATGACATCGTCACTTAAGTTAAACGTTTATTTTAATTGCTTAAAGCTCGGTGACACGTTGAACATCAGAAATGCTATTTTGATAAGAGAATCTAATGTAATGTTGCTAGAACAAAACAAAAATAAACAAAAGCAAGACTTAATTTTCCCCATTGCTGAATAGGCGAATGCATATCTAATAGCCGTCTTGTGCACGCGGCGTTTAATAAGACATATTGTATATGACATATCTGAAAACATTTTGTATGATTTTTTAAAATGATTTTTATAGTGAATTGCTAAATCTACATGAAGATCTATTGTTAACAACTTCTCAGAAAACGATCTATTGTTAATAACTTCTCAGAAAACATTTTGTATTGTATTACAATTTATTGTAAAAATGTCTTACACTGTACCTATTTTATGTAATGGCTATATGCTATATTTAGTTTCATGCCAAATAAAATATTGAATTAAATTGAATAATAAATGCTTGCCATTTATTTCAGAGATTATACAAAAATTACATCGATGAATTTTCATAAGATATCAGCATTATGAGAAATAAATCTTCAAAAAAGTTTTGAAAATTATTTAGTAAGAAAAAGGCAAAGTGTTTAAATGAAAGAGTTTTTTTAATCAGTTTAAGAACCTTACATTTGAGTTTTCAGTAGAAGAAGATGATGAAATAGAAACTTGGTAACTAGAAATAGAAACTATGATAATTTAGAAAACATAAATTATACATTTGATGAGTTAGATGCACTGTTTACTGTTACTGAAGTAAGAAATGCAGTTTAACTTTTTGGGAACGAATATAGCTTGTGTTTAAACGAATACTTCAAAGAGGAATTCTATATTTTAGACAAACCGTTATTAATTTTATTTAACTATATTTGAGACAACAATGTTTTCCTAAATCATGGTCGAGGGGCATGATGATACCTGTTTTTATCAAAAAGAGATTCAAATTTACATACAAATCACAGATGTATTACTTTCATAAGCGGTTTTGCTAAAATATTTATTGTAATAATAAATTAGCGATTGAAAAATTGGCACTTGTACATGATATTCTTACTAATGCCAAGTTTGGTTTTAAATCTAATTATAGTACAGTCGATGCTATTTTCCTCTTACATTCTTTGATTGAAAGACAGCTTAATAACAAAAATAAATTATATTGTTGTTTTGTATACTTAATGAAATGTTTTAAGTCTATACACAGAAATGCCCTTTTGGTCAAATCAATAATAAATAGTGTTTACTAAATGGAAGAATATTTAATGTTGTTAGATCTTTCGTTCATTGAGCGCCGCCTTTCCTTGTTGATCTTGTTTTTCATATTTTGTATAATGAGGTCAAATTATGCGTTCGATATATTGATACATCCATGACTTTTTCAATGAAGTTGTAGGCTTATTACAAGGGGAGATAATGCCGCCGCTTTTATTTTCACTATTCGTTAATGATATTTTTTATCAAAATTGACAGTCATTCTTGTTTCACGTTAGATCAGTTATCTATCTACCAATTACTATTTGCTGACGACGCCGTAAATTTTTTTCAGAGACTGCGGACGGGCTACAACAATCATTAAATAATTTAGAAGATTATTGTCAGAAGTGGAAATTAAAAGTAAATGTTAAAAAATCAAAGGTTATTATTTTTTATAGTGTGTGTGTGTGCGTGCGGGGGGGGGGGGGGTGTGATAAAAATGAACCTCGTATTCATGACGGGCGAATATTAGAAATTGTTTCTAGTTTCCATTATTTAGGTATTGTTTGTTTCAGCGGTGGATCTGTTATGAATGCAACTAAAACATAAGAAGACAAAGCTTTAAAGCATTAGGGTCCCTTTTTTGCAATAACGAGAGATTGAGAAGTGTTCGTAAATATTATGTTAACTCTTTTTGATGCTTGTGTAGCATCTATATTGAAGCTTTGGGTTTTGTTAAAACAGAACAGAAAAATATTGAAAAAGAGTACATAGAAAATTCATGAAATGGTTATTAAATGTTAAAATATCTACTACAAGTTCTGCTGTGTATTGTAAATTTGATAGATTCCCTTTATATATAGGTAGAGAAATGGGGATTTATTGTAAAGTAATTCTTAAAAGTTACATGATGAAAAAATCTATAATTGTCTGAAGATAATAAGGGCCTACAGTTGATGAGGTGTTTTGCGCTAAGTCGACTTATTTTTATTGCACATCTCAATACAATTTACTGACGAAGATAAGAAATGTTAAGGCATTGCTACTAAATATATCTCGATATGCTTGATGCTATTGTCAAAAATCTAGTAAAAAAAGTAACACTTTTCGAGAAGAAAACATTAGACAAATGACAAGCTTTCTAAGTAAGCTATAAACGGCCACCTATTACGAGATGTTTCTCTTCTTTTTAAACGCTTAGACTAAAAATTTCTAATTAAGTCGTTCAGAAAAAGGTGTTTTACGTAAAAAATATTTAGTCAATGTGTCTTGATATTGTTGACTAGCCAGAAACTTTTGTCAAGACGACTTGCGTTTTTACGTCTAACGAGATCATTAAATGTCGTCAACATTAAGCCGACTTGCGAAACAATTTGCTCGTGAAACGTCTTCTGGAAGACGACATATGATATTTTTTTGTTTTCTTGTTTATTTCTCTGTGTGTTTTCCTTTTCATTTTTGTTGGTGTACTTTATATCAAGAAGTAAACGATAGTCTTCATTGGTTATAGATCATAAACGTCTGGGCACGTAAAAGGTTTGCAAGACTAGTTGAAAGGGTTGTTTTAAGTTACCACAGTTTTAACGGTATTGAAACACTGCAGAAAATGTTTCGGTAATATAATGTTATCAAGTTGCAAGAAAATGGACATGAAATTATTATTTTTATTTTTAAATCCTTTTGTCTTTTTTATGCAGGGGTCGGAATATATAGAGGATTTAGAGCTTTTGTTATTGTGACCCTCTTTTTTGAACTGTTTACTGTCACCATATCATTGTGCAGAATCAAGTATTGCGTTCAACTTATATTTGTGCCTTACTGTCACTCTGTATGGGAGAACTGTGTATGCTGCGGCAACTGTTGGTTTATCATGGCTGGCATTAAAAGTGAGTAAGAATTATAATCCTACCACCATCACCACCACCACCACTACTACTACTACTACTACTACTACTACTACTACTTCTACTAACAATAATAATAATGATATTTATATAAATGATAATTAATATTGATTTCTCCCCCTTTCGTCTGTTTTTGTTAGTAAAAGGTTAATTAAGATAAAAAATAAATAATGATTAAATGACATTTAGGTAAAAAAATGCCTAATATATTAAAATTTTAAATTTTAAGATAGAACAAGTGAAGAAATGAAAATGGAAAAAAATATGCAATTGTTAACAAAAAAGTGCAATTTAAGCCTGATTGATCTGATTTTTTGCACAATAAAATGGTTATTCTGGAAACCGGGGCGATGGATTGAAGAAGTTCAAGAAGTTGAAACGTTTATTTTGATTGAATATTTTTATACTGTCAAATTGATGCACGGAAATCGGACGGATATTTATGGTTAATAAACTTTTAAATATGAAATGAAATATATTACCTTAACGTTTGACTATATTACAGTATACTTTATTAACATAACTTACTTCTTTTCATTTCAGCCTGTCTCAATATGATAAGCATTATCTATGTAAGCGTTACAATTCCATTTGATGATATGATCCGATATATAATTGGATTCAGATTTGTATTTGCAAATATGTGGTTTGGCTTTGTACAGGTGAGCAAGAAAATCTGAAATATTCATTTCTTAAATATATACACAGATCTATATTTTTATTGATTATTGTTTTCCGAAAGATGTCTGAATTGAATTTCAATACTCTTAGTGTTGATAACTGAATATCACCTTAGACGGTGCTAGGGCGGGCAGGATATGAGCGTTTTGTACTAGCTTCTCATGAACAGCCTCAAAAAAAGCCTAGATTTTAATTTTCATCTACTTTCCTGTTCGTTGTGTTTTCACTTCTATTGAGGGTCCCCTTAAATATATAATTGAAATATTGCATAAGAAGCTCTAGAAAATATTACACTTAGCTAAAATTTGATCAATTTTAAAGTTAGGCACGTTTCTAGAGAGAATTTGCAATTTTGATTTCCTAGTTTATCAGTGTAGAAATCTGATGTGCAAAATTAATTGAAATTAAAATTAGTGCTTTTGAATGACGATTCAGGGTATTGTTCTCGGTTTAGAGGGACCGAAAATAATAATCGGTCCGCTTAACGAATAATAGCTCCGACGGGCTTCAGGCCTGGACATTTTAATCAGGGTCGATTTCACTTTCCGGTCAAAGTTTTGTGATCTACCCGCATGAAGAAATATGACAAAAACAAAGAATTATGATCAATTGAAATAATGCCTTATCATTAGTTGCTTTTATGCTTAGCAATGAGAATGGCAATGGTATGTTTAGTGTAACCCTTGCTCGCCCGTCCGTCTGACCGTCTGACCGTCTATCGGTGCGTGCATGAGTGCGTATGTTCGAAAATCTTGTCCGGCCAATAACTCTGCCGTGCATCAAGCGGTTTTGGAATAGCTTGGCACAAATGTAAAGCATTATGAGCTGGTGTGTTATGCCCAAGACCTAGCCCCCTAGCCCTCAAGCCACACTTAAAGGTCAAAGGTCAGCAGTTACAACATCTTTTAATTCTTTTTTCTGCCAGCAACTCTCTCATGCATCAAGGAATTTTCAAATTGAAGAAAAAATGGTACAAATGTTAAGCATGATCAGGAAGTTTGTCATTGGTAAGACCTAGACCGCTAGTCCAATGTTAAGGTTACACTTGGAGGTCAAGACTTAGTTATAAAATATCGTCCGGTCCATAACTATGTAAAGCATCAAGGGATTCTGAAAATATTTTTCACAAGGATAGAACATCATTAGATGTGCTCAGAGGTCAAAGGTCAACAGTTAGAAAACCGTGTCCGGCCAATAACTCTCTCATGCTTCAAGGCATTTTAAAATAACTCCAAGGCCAAGGTAACACTCAGAAGTCATAAAATTTTGCCCGGCCCATAACTCGTAATGCATCAAGGGAATTTCAAGTCATTTGGCAAAAGTGTTAAGCATAATGATTCCTTATCATCATCCTAGCAATTGTGACAATCAATTAAAGACCCTGTATGTTGTGATCAAAGTGGTTAACCACACTAAAACAATTTATATATATTTACATAATTATGCAAATAAAACAATTTTCAAACATCGAATAAAATGTAAAATATGAACTGCAAATATTTATGCATATTACAGGTAATCATTAAAATATATGCATTCATTTCTTATTGTAATGTTTGACTTAAACTTTATAGAAACTAAATTTCTAATTACCTCTGTTTATTTACATGAAATGTTAAATTCGGTGATATCTTTATAAATAATGCTTTTTGGAACCTACAATATTGATAAATCTTAATATGAGCATCATATCTATGATTTAAAACCATAAAAAATGTATTACAGGATCTTTAACTTTGATACTTGAAATAATAATAACAATTTGCAAATAATAATAATAATAATAAAATAATAATTAAATAAATGAAATGAAAATTCATTGATATCTACTCTCATATTTCTTACAGTAACTTAGTTGTGATAATTTTAGACACAAAATGATTTAAATAACATGTGATTTGCGCAATGCTCTGTTTTGTGCTTCATTTATTGACTTACTTTGGCACAGGCAGTAAACGCTAAGAAGGCATGATTTTCATATTTTTTTAGTGACACTTGTTGCTTGAGTAGTTTTATCTATTTTTTTATCACGTGTGCGCGCATTTCATACTCGTTTTATTTTGCATATTTCATAATTATATTTTATTCCTAAAAGCGTGTTTATATTAATTCTACTTTAAGTTTTTTCGATATCATGTTGTTAAATTAAATCACATATAGTTGTTATTTTGGGATGTTCGAAATTATTGCTTATTTCTATCTTGAGACTTCCAATTTCAAGTTAGCTCACAAATGTTCATTTCATGTCCTTGAAGTACTCCCCATGGCTAGAAATACAAAGTTTCAGCCGATGTATCCACTTCTTGAAGCGTCACGGTACGCTGATTTGGGCACAGTAATAAGGTACTGATGAATGGCAGATCCAAGTGGCTGTCGGGACTTGTATTTCCGCCCAGCAAGGAAGGATTTCAATGTTGGAAACAAAAAGAAATCACATGGGGCAAAGTTTGGGAAATACGGGGGTGAGGCAAAACAGTTACTTTTTCTTTTTTCAAAAACGCCGAAACTATTGCGGAGGTATGAGCGGGGGCATTGTCATGTAGAAGACGGATATGCTTAAAACCAGTGACAGGGTGCCGTTTCTTATAGTACTTTTTCAGTTTCTTAAGTACTACGTTTTTGTAGTACTTCCCAGTGATACTTTTGCCCTTTTTCACCGGCACCAGAGAAGAAAATTGCATACAAAACCTTCTTTGCAATCAAAGACCGTTTGGCAATTATTGGGCGTTTGTTGCGTTTAGTGGCCCAGATTTTTTTGCTATCTTTTCTGACGGGCTCAAAATAATGGACCCAAGTTTCATCACCTGTGACGACATTGGCAAACTATTTTTGTCATATTTTGGAAACATTTGAAGCAGCTTTTTGGCCACCTTAACCTCTTTTGCTCATCGGTCAACAGATGTGTGACCCTTCTAGCAGAAAGCTTTCTGACTTTCAAATGCTTCTTCAAAATAAAGTGAACCGTTGATAGTGATATGCCTACCTTTCGTGCAATATCACGAACTGTAAATCTGGCATCTCTTTCAATGATATCCTTTCTTTTGGAAACGATTTCGTTACGAGATGCAGATTTTGGCCTACCTGATTTTGGTGCATTTTTGATGCACTCTTCACCAGACTCAAAATTCTTTTACCATTGCCTAACTGTGTCATAAGACACACAAGAAGGCCCATAAGCAGTTGAGAGTTCAGTCATCAACTGCTTTAAAGAGCAACTCAGTTTTGAGCGTGCTTTGATGTAAGCCCGTATTTCATATTTTTTGTCGACGCTTCTACCAACCATTTTAACTACAGTGGTCAATGACTGCGTGTACTTAAATGGCAAATTGTATGTCTTACACTTAGTCTAACATTAACATTTATACACCGTTGTGTAGGTATTGAATTACCCTATACAGGTATGTATTGGTTTTATCGTGTCCCACGTGGATCACGAGATAGAGGACAATAAGCAATTCTTTTCGAACAGCCCTCGTATTTCATATATTTTAATTAAACGTCATTTAATTTTCAGCTTGCGCTATGGTGTGTTTATTTAAAACACAGAAAAAGTTGTTGTCCAGACTCGGAATATTTTCTTGGCTCTGACAGACGGTTATCAGAAGGGGAGATAGAAGTAATTCAAATTGTCAATGAAAAGACAGTAAACGAAAAGGGAGAGTTTATCAGTAAACGGGAAGTAGCCAGGATAAACCTCGGGACAAGGAGAGTGCAACCTGCATGTGTGCACATATAATATGTGTATATGTTTATATACGATTTTACCATATCATCATTAAAATATGGCTGTGTTGATGTGTACTGATAAATAAATGATAACATGCAAAAATGATTTAATTAAATAGTGTTTGTTTGTTTGTTTTCGTTTTTTGTGAAGTAAGTGTTTGAGATTGAGTGTTTGGCAGCCCACAAACAACCGAGTCACATTATAAGGATCGTACACCGGCTGCCGGAACAGACCGGAATATCTAGCTCGAGGGTGACTGTTTACGGCGGTTTTGAGACTCTGCCAAGTTTTCGTGAGAGCTAGATATTCCCGCCCGTTACGACAGCCAATGTTTGATACTTTTTCTTTCATATAACATGTCAACCACGGTGATGGTTTTTAAAAATTTGTTTTGTTAGTGTCATGAAGCAATATTCATTGTGGACTTCAACATAGAGAAAAACAGAAAGTAGTGAAGGACGTCACTCTAGACGAGATTTTTTTTATCTTCTTTGTCTACATAAAGCAGCCATCTTGGATTTTGATTCCCTAGGGAGTTACCGTATCAAGCTGTTCTATAAAAGTCCTCATCTTAGTGTTTACTTTTAATTCTTTCTCAAACTCAGATTCCCAGATAGATACATAACGTATAACCAAGCTTTTCTATATATTTCTGTTTAGTTAAAGTATTTTGATAGAGCTCACCCATGGTAAGTTTACTGACAGGGTTCATTAAATTACTTGAATATTGGTTAGGATTCTCATGCCAAAAGTCTCAATGAAATTCAAGTACAACCTGTTGGTCTTTTGTTTCATAATAACCATCCACCTTGTATGGACCAATGGCTTTCTCACCCCGTTTCTCGCATGCTGTATACGGATACCGAGACTATGTGACATGTATTTCACCCATTGCAATGCCTTAACAGATTGAATCTGTTCAGGATTATATCCATGTGTGGGAATAAAACCAATAAGACAGTTTGACAAGCGGAAGCAATGGTGATGTTCTTTCTAAAAAGATCAACGCCGGTAACTTGTAATTGGAAGTCAGCCCTCAACTTCAGACTACATCGTCTTAGACTATCAACATCAGACTGACAATATTTTTAATATTTCATTTTGAAAATCAAACGGTGTGTTTCTATTGGATTCATACCACTCCATGAAAATAGCTCTACAATCAGATTTCATCGCGTCATGGTTGTAGTAGTTAATGTCTGGTAAATGATCTAAGACAATGGTTTCATTGTCAAGTCTTTTGAAAAGATGGGGGAAGTAACCCTTACTTTATTTAGAAAATCCAAACATTGCTGGTAGTTTTGAAAGGGCCATTGGCAAAAAATTGATGGAATCAATCATTTTAATTTTGCAACTAGGAACTATCAAAGACATGATCTTGGCACCATTTGGTATCACTGTAGGAACGACAGCATTTCTGTACAAATATTGCAAAACTGGATAAGACAATTGTCACATATAACGGGTGCGTTGTTATTGTCTTCAGAAAATAGCCAACTACAAAATTGATCAATGGTATCAAGGCCTGAAAATATCATTTCATTCTTTCCACACATCTCACATTCACTTTTTCTCACTCAACTTTCCATTCATACACAAAGTACATACTTTATGAGCCACACATATATTTGGTATATGTTCAAAGGCACCGCATTTTGAATTTTGACAATGTATACATATCCCATTATTTTCATCTCTTTTATACCCCGTCTCGCATTGAACAATATCTTGTTGTGTGCATTCTAGATCGAAAAATATGAAAGTATCAACATTTTCTTTATCATCACTTTTATCAGTTAGTTCATCTTGATTCTCGGGTTTCATATAGCAAAGGTGTCCTTCTTCGAAAAAGTCTTTACATATTTCACAATATTTTGAGCAGCAAACATGAGGTTTTTCACTCATTTGTTTGTTGATTGTTTTTCCACAGTCATTGCATCTTTTGTATGTACGACACGTAGAATTTCCATTGGCTGTAACTTTTTGATGAAGTTCTAAACATATCTCGCCACGGAAAACCCGATTACATATACTACAATGGAGCCATTTGTTGTCGCTCGGGGTATGCACTTTCTTAAACGAATGACATACATTGTGGCACGAATGCTGTTCAATGTGATCGTACACTTTCTGACACATTGTACAGAAATAAATTTTACCGAGAAATGCTGGCATACTAGTGATGATGTCATAATGATGGTCATGGTGATAAAGGTATATTTTCTTGTCTGCCTCTGGTCCTGCGTATATAATACCGTTGAAATGGTGGGCTGACACTACGTTGATCTGGTATCCGTGAAGACACTCTTGAAACTTCTTGATTTCTGTAATACCAAAAGGTCCAAGGGGTACATCTGCTTGTTTGTGTAACTCCTCAGCCATTTCCATTTGTATGGCACAACCCTGTCTGATAATGTTCCACTTTTCATGTCGTCCAAGCTTTGTTTTTGCGGTTTACCTAGAAGTGTTCGCGAATACAATAATTCGCGTTTTTCACAACGTCGGCATTTTCGCGAAGACAAACTTTCGCGGATTTGTAGTAACCGCGAATTCCGCGAATATTTAGTCGCTACAGCCTAAATTGCAGTTTTGGAGGCTACTTTTTCGATGCATGACCTTGCCTGTTGGGTACATTTAATTTTTTGACATTACTCGATACCTTTTTATATATTGACTAGTCGAACACAGATGGTTGTTACGTGAACACTTTCATATTTCTTTACCTTTTTCACTATCATAACTGACTTTATCTTCAAAATGTCAATACGTATTTTTTACACAGTATCGGACTGTACATCGCTTTCATTATAACAACATAACATCTGTTTATCAATGTAGCACTTGATCGCTATTGTACTTCTAACAAAGAATTACACCTTCTCTAAGCAAATAAAATCCAAGTCATTCAACGCAAACTGTAAATGCGTTTGTCAACGCCGTGACTAGTTATCAATAACATACATAAATAATTCTTTACACATTTCTATAGCACCAGTGTTTATATGTTTTTTTTGTGTGTAAGTAGATTATAATAAATATTCTGCATGTTATATTTGGTTGAAGCTAGAAATGTTCGCGGATTTGTTATAAGTACCATATTCGCGGCTATAAAGATTCGCCGAATCATGCCTACCGCGAAAAGCGCTATGTTAAAACGCGCGAAATCTTTTCTAAGAATACAGTAGCTCTTGCACAGCATTAGTTGTCGTCATTCTGAATACGGATAAAGCATTGTTTTTCTTTCAATGTCCTCTCTAGGTCCACATAAGGACATTTTTTTTTCTAGCTCCTCCAGTTGGCTTGTTCAACTTCAAAAATAAGAGATTGATCTATGGTGAAATCTTCATTTGACTGTAGAACACGTTCTATTTCAGACATAAAACGCTCTGAGGTACGTTCTGGTAACGACAAAAAATGGCTCCATTGTAGTATATGTAATCGGTTTTTCCGTGGAGAGATATGTTTGTAACTTCATTAAAAAGTTACAGCCAATAGAAATTCTACGTGTCGTACATACAAAAGATGCAATGACTGTGGAAAAACAATCAACAAACAAATGAGTGAAAAACCTCATGTTTGCGGCTCAAAATATTGTGAAATATGTAAAGACTTTTTCGAAGAAGGACACCTTTGCTATATAAAACCTGAGAATCAAGATGAACTAACTAATAAAAGTGATGATAAAGAAAATGTTGATACTTTCATATTTTTCGATCTAGAATGCACACAACAAGATATTGATCAATGCGAGAGAGTGTATGAAAGAGATGAAAATAATGGGATATGTATAAATTGTCAAAAGTCAAAATGCGGTGCCTTTGAACATATACCAAATCTATGTGTGGCTCATAAAGTATGTACTTTGTGTATGGATGGAAAGTTGAGTGAGAAAAGTGAATGTGAGATGTGTGGAAAGAATGAAATGATATTTTCAGGCCTTGATACCATTTATCAATTTTGTAGTTGGCTATTTTCTGAAGACAATTTTCAAGGTTACGATTCTTATCCAATTTTGCAATATTTGTACAGAAATGCTGTCGTTCCTACAGTGATACCAAATGGTACCAAGATCATGTCTTTGATAGTTCCTAGTTGCAAAATTAAAATGATTGATTCCATCAATTTCTTGCC
The DNA here is from genome assembly GCF_026571515.1 of Ruditapes philippinarum. Lineage (NCBI taxonomy): Eukaryota > Metazoa > Mollusca > Bivalvia > Venerida > Veneridae > Ruditapes > Ruditapes philippinarum. The sequence goes on along the minus strand of NW_026855506.1, from coordinate 25,382 downwards.
AATGGCCCTTTCAAAACTACCAGCAATGTTTGGATTTTCTGAATAAAGTAAGGGTTACTTCCCCAATCTTTTCAACAGACTTGACAATGAAACCATTGTCTTAGATCGTTTACCAGACATTAACTACTATAACCATGACGCGATGAAACCTGATTGTAGAGCCATTTTCATGGAGTGGTATGAATCCAACAGAAACACACCGTTTGATTTCCAAAATGAAATACTAAAATATTGTCGGTCTGATGTTGATATTCTAAGACGATGTTGTCTGAAGTTTAGGGCGGACTTCCAACAAGTTACCGTCGTTGATCCTTTTAGAAAGAACATCACCATTACTTCCGCTTGTCAAACTGTCTTTAGAATCACTTTTCTGCAAGAACATACTATTGGTGTTATTCCCACACACGGATATAATCCTGAACAGATTCAATCTGTTAAGGCTTTACAATGGGTAAAATACATGTCACATAGTATCGGTATCCGTATACAGCATGCGAGAAACGGGGGTGAGAAAGCTATTGGTAAATACAAGGTGGATGGTTATTATGAAACAAAAGACCAACAGGTTGTACTTGAATTTCATTGAGACTTTGGGCATGAGAATCCTAACCAATATTCAAGTAATTTAATGAACCCTGTCAGTAAAGTTACCATGGGTGAGCTCTATCAAAATAATATAACTAAACAGAAATATATAGAAAAGCTTGGTTATACGTATGTATCTATCTGGGAATCTGAGTTTGAGAAAGAATTAAAAGTAAACACTGGGATGAGGACTTTTATAGAATAGCTTGATACGGTAACTCCCTTACAACCTAGGGAGGATTTTTCGGGGGTCGACATCAAGCGTTCACACTTTACAAAGAAGCCATTAATGAAAAAATATACAATATTATGATGTTGCATCCCTTTATCCATTTATCAATGAAACAGGAAAAATTCCTTTAGGTCACCCTAACATCATTACAGAAAATTTTGCCGAAATTGATAAATACGAGGGGTTAATCAAATGTAAAGTTATTCCCCCACGAAAGTTATTTATCCCTGTTCTGCCATGTAAAACAAACGGAAAAATAGTATTTTCTTTGTGTAAAACATGTGCTGAAACTTACCAAGAGACAAAATGTCTGCATACGAACGAAGAAAGAGCTTTTATAGGTAATTCGGTCACAGACGAAGGAAAAAATGCCATTGATAAAGGTTCTATATTGAATTCAATCTATGAGGTCTAGCATTTCGAAAACATCTCTCAATATGATCCTAATACTAAAGAAGGGGGTCTCTTCACCAAATTTGTAAATACATTTCTTAAAATCAAACAAGAAAAAAGCGGTTGGCCAAAATGGTGTATCACTGAAGAACAAAAGCATACACATGCAACAGTAGTATGAAAATGAGGGGATACAACTCGACTGCCATAGCATAGAGAAAAATCCGGGGATGCGGGCTTTGGTTAAGTTAATGCTCAATTCGTTCTGGGGGAAGTTTGGTCAAAGACTAAACAAAAAATCAAGTAGAATTTATCGATGATCCAGCCTTTTATTTTGAAAACTAGCAAGTGACAGGGAAGAAGTAACAGCAGTAAGCTTTGTGTCTAATGAAATGGTAGAATTACGTTGGAAATACAGGGATGAATTTGTAGATCCTTCCGGGAAAACAAATGTTGTCATAACTGCTTACACAACAGCTGAAGCCAGACTCAAATAATACTCTTACTTAGAAAAAGTAGGTACGCGTGCATTGTATGCGGATACTGATTCTGTCGTATTTTACTCAATATCTGGAGATTGGGTTCCCTCTCTAGGTGATTATTTGGGCGATCTTACTGACGAAATACCTGGAAATCAAATCAAAACATTTGTGACAATTGGCCCAAAACGTTATGCCTATCAATTAAGAGATCCAGATGAACGTGGTAATATTACTCATTCAAGGTGAAGGGTATAACTCTTAACTTTAAAAACAAAAATAAAATAAACTTTGAAACAATCAAAGACATGGTCACAAGCCCATTAAATGAAATTGTAACCGTAACAGATTACCATAAATTATGTAGAGACCGTGATCAAGCTAAACTTTTAACACTCCCCCCCCCCCCAAAAAAAAAAAGACAACAACAAAAAACAACAGAATAGGATTGTATTTGATAAAAGAGTGAGAGATGGTTGTGTGTCTTTTCCATATGGCTTTTGAAGAGTTATTGTAGCATTACTGTTATAAAAATGTCAATGTTATGATAATAAAATATGAATGATTTATTAGTTTGTTGTCTTTTATTACTACCCGTGACTTCATTTGTTAGTAATCGTATAATTACTGGTTTTGGAGAATGGGGTCTTCCTGGTATCCTATGTATGGCTATGACTTCTGATCGTGAAAAATTGATTTTCTTAGAGCTTAAAATGTCCAGTGTGTTTTCTGTCAGACTCTCAGTTGTTTCTCCTTTATCTTCTTTTATATTTATTATTTTGAAATTATTCCTCCTTGAGTATTGCTAATTAAAATTTCCTTTTAACTGGTTTCTCTTAACAATATTTCCCGAGATTTGAGTTTTTCTGTTATTTCTTTATTTGGTGACATGATTTTGGTTTCTAATTTTTCAATTTGATCTTTGAAAGCATTATTTTCAAATACAAGATATTCAATTTTCCAAATTTATAAAATCCAATTTCTCTCCACTTGTGAAAGTAATTAAGAAAAGATTTCCCTCAAAATCAATTCTTTATAAGTTTAAACACACATTTTAGCTAATATCCAAAACTCAAAAAGTCACTTCATTATGCTTTTGATTGAAATTCTTAGAGCAACAAAATTTAGCTACTCTCAGTTAACATAACCTTTATCTCTCTTCTATTTTATTATCATTATGCGACGAAACGAGAACAGAACTCATTTCTGTGGTTTTGCTCAAGTCGAAGTGTTTATTGCAAGTGCTATGCCAGTGTGGATCAGAAGGGAAGTGATTTCGTAAGGGGTAATAACTTTCATCAGCATGGGCCTAAGCCTTCTTGTAAAAACAGGGTTAGTGTTTCAGTCAAAGTGCGCAAAGAAGCAAGAGAACAACCTTTCAAAGGTACCGGTTTCCGATCAATAACGATCAAGAACGGTAAGGCCTAGGAGCTTCAAAATTGGTGTGCTGATTTTCCTTGATCTTTATTGCCATTTTCTTAACAGTTTTTATCTTTTCTGAACTAGGTTCACTCTCTTGCACCCGTTTGATTGATTTCTGAGATACAGTTTGATTTATTGTTTTAGGCAATTTTGGACCGATAGATTCACCATCTTAAGAGCTCACTAGTTCTTATTTGCTTCAGATTTACTATTTTGATTTTTCCTCCCTTTTTTGGACTTAGTTCATTCTCTTGCTGCTTTTGGCTAGCAGCTTTTCGGTTTGCGTTCTTTATCTCTTAGTGGGTTTCTAATTTGATTCCTTCTTAAAAATCATTTACAGTGCCCTCTGTATGGAGACAATCATGAAAATTCATTAAATTTGGTATAAAATTTATTTCGGTATTGAAAACTTAACAAACAAGCAATTATCATAGTATTGCAAGCAATCCATAAGTCCCCTACCGGTTAGAACCCCAGCAACATTCTGAAGGGCCATTGGCCATTCACTTATGTTTCTATTTTTAGTAAATTTGTTGAAAAAGTTCTTTAAAAGTAATCACAGGAAACAGGTTTTATGTACAGACAGACAGACAGACGGACTAAAGGACACTTTAAAGTTAATTATTTTTTAAACATCCCTGTTATCAAAATATAACCTTTTTAAAAGCAAAATTCTTAAAAAGGAGATAACTCTTGTCATAAAGATGCAAGACGTCATACATGATGTTGTGAGTGTAACAAAGAACAATTAGTAATGAAGGTATTGATAATGAATGTTTATTTTGAATTTGAAGTAAAAGAAAGTTTAAAGAATGAATAAGAAAAATTCAAAGTTGAAGGAGAAGATAATTCTGGAAATATGGATGCTAGATTTATAAACCTTGTCATATTATTATGATGTGGGAGGTTGAAGAAAATCCTATAATTATTGCAGCAGTTGGAGTAAAAATTACCAATTTCTCGAAAAAAGTCTAAGTTCAACAGGGGCATAATTCAGGAAATAGTCTTACTAGAGTATTGAACTTTCTCACAAATGTTGAGTGATAAAAAGAAACATATATATGAAGTTTGAAGTAGATACATTCAAAAAAAAAGTTGTTAAAAAAAACAAAATTTTTTTCATGAAAATTTTAAGTTCAAGGGAGGAAATTCTGATAAAGTTTGTACAAGAGTTTTAAACCTTATCACATTTGTTGTGGTTGATGCCTAGAAACTTATATTTACAGTTTGAAGAAAATACCTTAAGAAATAAAGTACTTATAGTGAAAAAACATAAAAACTAGAATCATAAATCTTGAAATTCAGTCTATTTGTTGCCATAGTAACCAGAACTGTCAACATAGAAAGAAAGGAAAAAGACGTACATAATCTCCATACTGCCATCTATCCATATATCAAGTTTCATTAAAATATTTTCCGTACTTTTTGCTTTATCACTGGATCCAGTTTATGTGTAAAATTTGCCATATTTTCAGCCTATTTGTTGCCAAAGCAACCAGAATATTCAACATAGGAAGAAAAGAAAAAGACGTGCATAATTTGAAATTAAACGAGACTTACCTTAGGAAGTTGAAGTTCAATTATAATTCTATGAGTATAGAATTATGAGGGATTAAATGAGATTGTGCTCCGCGCATGCGCATCAGTATTTAAAGCATATTTTTTCCAATTTCTACAGAAGTTAGATATTCTATGTTTAAACATATGCAATATTTTGTAGGGAGGGAGGGAGGCATTTAATCCCTCATAATTCTATACTCATAGAATTATAATTGAACTTCAACTTCCTAAGGTAAGTCTCGTTTAATTTCAAATTCTATTTCGTCTAGAATTATTTTCGGTATTAAATGAGATTTCAAAGCGAAATGGAAAAAATATATATATATAATATTGTACAAGCTTACCTTGTAAACATGTTACACTTTCAATATTTTGTTTATGAAAGTATTTGGTTTATTTATCTCCTTTTTATAGAATTTCCCAAATGTTCCGCTGTTTGACCAGCCTGCTTTCTGCATTATATCTTGTATAGGTACATTTAATCTGTCTGCTTTTGAAGTAACTGCAGCGCGGACACTGTGAGCACTGAATGATTTTATGTCAATACCTGCTCGGCACATCACTGTCCTTATCCAACGACTAATTGTGTCTTTAGATACTTGTTTGTATGGCTTTATATAACTTATAAGTAGTCTATTATCATTACGAACCTGCTTGGTTCTCTTCAAATATTCTTTCAAAACTGTGTATATACATAATCTCCTATCTGGAGGATAAGCTTCAAGTTCCAAAAATGAAAATTCACAACCTGGCCTGCTTTGCTTTAAGAGACCATCAAAATAAATCACGTATTTTGAACAACATTTTTTCATATTTACAAGAGATAATAACTGAATAGTCTGTGACCTCGCTGCATTAGTAAGGGCGATCAACATAGTTAATTTAAAAGTTAAATCTTTTAACGATAAATGTTTCACAGGCGATAATGTTCTCAAATAAACAAGAACAAGATTAACATCCCATATCTCAGTGTATCTGGATTTACATGGCCTACTATTGTACACACCTTTCATAAATCTTACAATAAGTGGATGACTACCTGCTTGATGGGTATCTAACATTATACCAAGAGAACTTAATGCTGATCTAGCTGTATTCAATGAACTGTAGCCTAAACCTTTTTCGTAGAGTGTTGTCAAAAATTCAATCACATCATTTATAGAAACTGAAATTGGATCAATTTTCCGCTCAGTGCAGTACTGAAACCAGCGTTTAATATATATTTTGTATTGGCATTTGGTAGATTTTCGCCAAGCTGACATGAGGATGTTGGTAGCTTGTCTAGAAAAGCCTTGGTTTGTATAGGATTCCCTGATACCTTGCATGCAATCAATGTTAACTTTTCCTTCAGTGGATGAACTTTTGCTGAATGAGGCAATGTTAAGAGATTTTCCAAATGGGGTAGAAGTACAGGCTTGTCCACTAATATTCTCATTAACGCCGTAAACCATGGCTGAGTAGGCCAAAGTGGAGCTATCAATATTCCTGTTGCTTTGTCGATTATTATCTTTTGAATGCAGCGGCTCACTAAACTGAAAGGACAAAATATATAAACGCATTCAAATTTACCCCAGTCAAGAGTAAAAGCATCAAAATATTTTGCACCTGGATCTGGTTTCCAAGCACAATAAATAGGTAATTTTGTATTCAATCTGGAAGCATATAAATCAATGTCTGGAAGCTGCCATTTTTTACAAATTTGTTCAAAAACTCTTGTATTTAATTCCCATTCTAATTGGTCATTAAATTTCCGTGAAGGCTCGTCAGCCTGATTATCAACCCCGGCTATATGGGAACAAGTTATCCAAATGTTATTTTTAATACAAATGTCCCAAATCTCAATTGCGATCTTATTACACTGAACTGACTTAATGCCACCCATGTTATTAATGTAGCACACTGCTGTTGAACTATCACTTAAAATAAGTATATGCTTATTTTTAAATCTATGCAACAGAGCCTTCAAAGAAATTTTAATAGCCATTAGTTCTAAAACATTTATATGGCATTTTTTCTCACTTTCAGTCCAGCGACCACCTGATTTTTCATTCTCAAAAACAAAACCCCAGCCTTCTAAGCTGCTATCTGTTTGGAGCGTAGCAACTGGGTTTCCATGACATATATGTCTGATTTGAGTGTGACATGCGTCACCCACCAGTTCAACTCAATTTTCATATCTTTAGTTATATTCATTCTAGCCTCAAAATTACCATAATTTGATTTCAATGACTTTGACTTTTCTATTTCAAGGTTTCTATAATGAAGCTTCCCATGTTCAACTGCTGGGAAAGATGCCACCAATAAACCTATAACCTTTGCAACATGCCTTATGGTTGTACATGATAATGCCATCAATTTCTCACATTCTTGTATAATATTTTCTTTTTTCCCCTGTGGTAGATAAACAATCATATTTTCGGAATCTATAATAAACCCCAAGAATTTAATAACCTTGGTAGGGATGAAAACAGACTTTTCTATATTTATAATAAAACCTAGGTCTGTCAACAACTTCTCTGTATCTTTAAGATTTTGTGAACATTCTTCACAATTTTGGCCACCTAATAAAGTATCATCTATGAAACCAGTTATTATATGCCCCATACTACGCAACTTAGATAGTGGGCATTTTAGTAATTTTGTAAACAATCTAGGGCAAGGTGCAAGACCATTGGCAAAACATTTGAATTGAAACAATGAACCTTTCCACTCAAACCTGAAATATTTTTGTTGCTCCTTTGCTAGAGGAACAGAATAGTATGCATGGCGTAAATCAAAAAATAGATAAATACAGAATCCCTAAAGAAAGCCCAACACGGCAAAATTGAAAATGTTGCAGGCTCGGTTTGATTGAGCCTGTTCATGGACGGTACTGAAAAGTGCAAGACTGGCCATATACATGCCTTTTGTTATCAAAGTTAAAGCTTTTTTAAAGGTGTCCATCTTAAAATGATGGTATGGAATATATGTATTCAATTTTTTAAGATTCAAAATCATTCTACATTCACCATTAGACTTTGGGCGAATAAATATTGGAGAAACAAATTGCCCAGGTTCAAATTGTACTCTTTCCACAACCTGCATTGCTTGTAATTTTTCAATTTCCTTATCAATAATGTCAGCCTCAAACTGATTAAAATTATACTGAGAATAATTTCTACAGGGATGATTATAAAATTCATCAATAAAATCAATATGACAATGTTGAACAATGTCTAAAATCATAGGGTCACTTGTTAATTTACGCCATGCATTTACATAATATTTTAATCTACCAGCAACAAATTTAATTCTTACCGATTCAGTTAATATTTCTGTTGAGGCTTGCTTGCCCCTCGTCTCTGGTAGTTTTTTGCATCAGAATTATACATGTGTGAGGTGGAAGAACTTGCACCCGAATGTGAATATGGCCTGCCTCTAGCAGGATATCTCCTGAACCTACTCCTTGACCTGAATTGACCTCTAAATGTATAAGAACCTCTGCTAAAACGGTTCCTGTTAATCTTATTGCTGATTCTGGCAATATCTTCAATTTCTTTGGCCGTCTTCGAAAGGTCATCACCAAATAATTCCTTTGTATAAGGCATGCTGTGATTACAAAGATGTACATAATCATCTTTAATTTCCGGCTTAAGGAAGTCACGCCTCGCCAAATTTATTTGTTTGTTTGCATGTCCAAGTAACGCTAGCACTTCATTACATCTATCAATTTCAAAACCAAACTTTTCATCTTCTTTCTCTTTATTGGCCATTTCATTCACAGACTTTATCAACAATGTAGCTGCTTTAACGACCGACGTTTCAATATTTTGAAGCTTTCTGTCATTTGTACGTGCAACAGACGAAAGACTATCCCAAATCATTTGATTAGTTTTCACTGTTACTAGTGAGTCACAATTTTCCGGCCTTGCATTGTTGTCATCTTTGATGAGATCATTATACCTTTCTTCATCAATACCAGATTTAAAAAATTCATTCACATTACAAGCTAAAGTCTCATCTACAGCAGAGTCACAAATTTCTTGAGTTTTAAACTTTTTAGACATTTGAGCAAACCTGGAATTGTTATTGTCATCAAACTTTCGTTTACTGCTCGGATTATCACATGTATCCTCATATTCCTCCGGCTCCCCGGAGTAGGAATCATAACACTCGTCTTCATACTGATAGGCTTCATTCATGGCCCTATCAACATCATCCATTCTATCAACGAGTTTATTCAATTTTTCATCTTGTTTTTTCATCGAAACTTGGACGTTTTTAATAAACGCCAAGACAGTGTCATTAAAATTGTCACTAGTTTTCGCGACGGGTTCGACCGCTCGCTTTTCCTTCGTTTTTTCTGCTGGAGCTTTTCCTTTAGCGCTAGATCTTTTCTTACCACTTTCATTATCAACCAAATTCATTTCCTCAACAATTGCTTTTTCTGCCATGATCAGCGTACCACGTACGCAAATATTTGGAACCGATTTAAAATGATATCGGCGTACCACGTACGCTACACAAAATAAATTGTCAATAACAACCCTTTACGCGTAAAGGAAAACTCCAAATCTTTATCAGAGTGGCAAACAACGTTTGCTGAACACAAAAAATGTTTATTGCTTGAATAATTCTAATTCTAATCTACGATTAGACCCGATTTTTTAATCGCTTATAAAATATCAATGCCTGTCATTCTACAGGGCGGAAGCACACTGATGCGCATGCGCGGAGCACAATCTCATTTAATACCGAAAATAATTCTAGACGAAATAGAATCTCCATACCGCCATCTATCCATATATCATGTTTCATAAAATATTTTCAGTACTTTTTGCGAAATCGCGGGATCAAGTTTTGTGGACGGACTTACGGACGGATGGAATGACGGACGGAGGTTAAACCTAAAGTCCCCTCCGGTAAACCGGTAGGGGACTAAAAAGATAACTTAAAAAAAAGTTATTAAATGGATATCAATCACAAGTTTTAACACATTTACTTCCAAGAATAGACTTCTGTAAAACATGAACAAAATGTCACAATAATAAAGGTCAGTTTTTTTGTGATGCCCATTGTCCGTCGGTCATCGTCCATACATGCATTATCACTTTCTTTAAACAACTTCTCCTAAACCACTTGGCCAAATCTTTTGAAACTTTGCAGGGATGCTTCACCACAGTTGTTCAAAGGAATAAATTCAAAACAGAACTCTGGTTGCCATGGCAACCGAAAGCATTTAAATAAAGGAGCCTTCAAAAATCTTGTAAAGAAACGGAAAGAGGTACAGCTTAGATATTTGACATGAAATATCTTCAAGTGGATGTCTACGAAGTGGGCTTTAAAAAGAGCCCAAAGGTCAAAAAATGGCCCCGTCCCATGGGGTCATTGATTTTCCTTACATAGTAACACATATATAGTAAAAACTAAAAAATCTTCTTGTGAAAATCCAAAGGAGCTAGAGCTTAGATATTTGGCACGAAACATCTTCCAGTAGATGTCTACAAAAATTGTCAAATAGAAAGGCCTATGGTCAAAATTGATTTTCCTAATATGTATATAGTAAAAACTTTTAAATATTTCTTGTGAAAATCAAAAAGAGGTAGAGCTTAGCTATTTGGCATGAAACATATTCTAGTGTATGTCTACCATGTTTATTTAAATAAAACTCCAGGGGATCGAGGTCGACAGTTCAATTCCCAGGAACGTCAAATGTTTGTCAAATCATCTTTTTATTAGCTCACATCTCACTTAGTGTTGATATGATGTGTTAATGAATAAGGAATATCGTCAGGGCCATCGTGGTTATTCTTTATAATCCAGATGGCGACAATGGCGACGATGACAAAACGGCAGTGCGATAATGACAATGTGATTGTGCGATGGCGACAGTATGATAATGCGATGACGACAGTACGACAATGAGATAGTGCAGTGAAGACAATGTGATGATTTGTTGTTTTTGTTTGATTGGGTTTTACGTCACACCGACACAGTAAAGGTTATTTGGCGACGTTCCAGCTTTACTGGTGGAGGGTGACCTCAGGTGCCCTTCCGTGAATTATTTCAGGCACGAATGGGCACCTGATCAGATCCACCGACGTTCCGTAAGCTAGCTGGATAGCTTCCTCACATGAAAGAATCCAAAGTTCCTGTCGGGATTCGAACCCACAGCGGCCATGTGATGAGGACAGTGAGATGATGTCATGACTACGATATGATAGCGCGATAATAATATCGCGATGTAGTCATCGCGGTATCGTACTGTTGCCATCACGTTATATCACTGTCGTCATCGTGTTATAGCATTGTCGTAATCGTATTTTCACACTTGTTTTATATGAAGCCAAAGTGTTTTAGCTCAAAATATTATAAACAAGATCAACAAGGAAAGGCACCGTTCAAAGAACGCAACCCACACACGATCCAGCAACAGGAACCAGTGGCAAGGAGCCCAAAACAGCCAAAAACAGGACAGGGCACAAGGCATAGCACAGACAGGCTTATCACTTAAATGATAGATCAGAAGAAATGATAGTAACCGACAAGGAAATCAAAATCAAAGAAAACAAATGATTGATTAATAGGCCCACTTAGTAAAAGGGCACAGGAGAAGGGGATTGCAGATTCGGGGATGGGGGGGGGGGGGAATTAAATACTGACATTTTTGTTAAATGTACTGTAAATCCAGTTTTTATTGCGATGATTTAATTTTGCTATTTTTACTGGGGTGAAAAGGGGCTTTGACGTTTAACCTATTTCTCAGGTGAGCGATCCAGGGCCCTCTGGTCTTAATTTCAGTCTTTACACCAGACCTTAACCAAATGAGTGACAATGGTCTTTCAAAATACGATAGAAATCGGTCGGGAAAGTTTTTTTATAAATGGTGAAAATCAATGACCCGCTGGCGGGGCCAATTTTGACCCCAGGACTCTCAGTTGAACACACATGGAAAACACCCATTAGAAGAGCTCTCATGCATAATTTCTTAGCTTTAGCCCCGCCCAAGGGGGTCATTTACTTCCCTAATATGTATATACTTAAACCTAAAAAATTTAGTTTTAACAAATAATAACAGACGTTTTTGGTAGTTTTTCTGCGCATATTATTGCACATCCAAGGCAGATAATCACGGATAGTTACTCTTCATAAAGAAGGCATTTCAACGATATTCGGAAAACCGTTTCGAATTTCGGATACAAAAAAATAATGAATAAACAATACCGAATAAATGGCTTTTTGCTAAATGTGAACGGCCTAAAAGGATATAAGAATCGTTTCGACAATACCAGACACATCAGTGACAGTAATCTTCTAAGCAGTTCAAAAAAACGTCAAGAAAGTGTACTTACCGAAAGTTAAATGAAATCGGACTGAAGTTGATCGTTTTCTGGCCTATTTATACCAAATCTGAGAAAACGAACACAAAATGTTCGAAAAATGTTCAACTGTACGTTTTTGGTCGTTGAACAATGTTCGACGTTCGAAACCTGATCATTTGACGTTCGGAAACGATCATTTCCATACACAAAGAACGCTGTCAGCCGAATGTCCGAACATTGACATTTCTAAGCTTAAGTTCATTGAAAGTTTACACAAAAATATGATGAATTAATACATATAATATTATTTAAATCAGTTTGTTGCTTTGATGAAGAAACATAATGTTAAATCAGTTTGTTTACTTAACAAAGCTTCAACAGCAATTGCTATTGACAACGGAAGATGTACAACCCATAATGCATTAGCAAACAACAACAACACCTGTCAAAGTTTATCGAGTAAAATAAAAATAAATGCAACTTTTTAGCTAGAATTTAAAATATACGCTATTTACAAAGAAAATATGCAAACAATTAAAAAAATAAATCATAAATCGTAATAATTATGACATTTTTTATGTTTGTCAGTCTCTTAAATTCACAAAAAAGAACGTAATGCCCCGGCTTAAATTCTTGTTAGTAACACTATTTACCAATTCACTCAGTTAAGGACGGAAAATAGTAAAAAAATGTCAACACACATATATAACTTGACAAAGTCATGGCATTTTGTAATTGTGAAAAATATAATTTTTCAAATACAATCCAAGAAAAATCTGTCAATAGAATAAGGTTTATACACCTGTAAAAGTATAAAAATATATTTTGACATTAGTGACCTTGACCCAAATGACACCTAACTAAACCCAAAGGAAGAGGACCTTATGCAGTTTGTATTAACATGAGTGACATGAACTTGAAAATATAGGCTGCATGAGCAAAAATCTTTAAATGTGTTTTTGGCACCAGTGACCTTTGCCTAAGGGACCCCTTACTCCATAAAAAATTAGTGGACCATTTAAGGTATCCACCTACCAAATATGAAAAATATCATTTAACAAATGAAGTAATTAGGAAAAATGTAAGATAAATCCAACTTGTCGGAATAGGTTTACCATACAAGGCTCTATTTTCAAAGTGATAAAAAGGGAAATAACTGGGGAAAAATTGATGGCACAGTTATATAATTTGGCAAAATCATGTACTTGGTATTAATAAGTAAGTGTGGTAATTATGAAGCTATTAGTATAGATAGAACTTAAGAAATATCCAACTTGCCGTTTAAGGTTAACCAATTATCCGTTTTTGAAGTGCTGAAAAATTCAGTAACTTGGTAAAAATGGAAGCAATAGTCTTGTTACTTGCCAAGATCATGATAAGGGTGTAAAGTATGACGCCCAATTAATATAGGTAGTAGAATTAAAAAAAAAACACCAAAAAACTTGCTGTTTAGATGAACTTCGTACGGAAAGACGGATGGGCGGACTGGCGGACGGACGGACGTTTCAATTACCATATGCCCGGGGACAAAAAAAGGCGTTTACCGGTACTTGCAAAATGTTAAGAATATCGGCAAGTACGTACGACCTGAGTATACAAGCGAGATTATATCAATTTAATTTATGCTTTATCGGTGAAAATTATTTGATAAGGATCTATATTTAACATGTTTCCGGAACAGAACTGGGACTTCTCTATTCTCATACTGTGGTCAGGTGATGTTCATCGTAATCTTGGCCCAGCTTCTAGAAGTATGTCAACATCCTCTTTAACATCAAGCTTTAACGGTTATATAGATATTTCAAGAAATCTGTCTTTGGTTCATTACGATGTTCAAAGCTTACCCCCAAAACTTGATATACTTTATGCTGAATTAAATGACTATTACATACTTGTTTTCTCTGAAACATGGCTAAATGTGAATACGCCCTCTTCAGATCTTATTCTTAGCTTTATGCGCCACCAGAAAGAAAAGATCGAATCGATAATTACGGAGGAGTAATACTTTATGTGAAAGAAAATATCATTTATAACAGACGACTTGATCTTGAGATTACAAGGCCCCTGAAAGAAGCAAACGTCTCTCCACTTTCTAAATCCGGTGATCCTTCTCTAGTAAATAACTACCGTCCTATTTCTCTTATTAGCACTATCAATAAAGTTTTTGAAAGAATCATATTCAAACATACATTCAATTTCCTTCATTCTAATAATATTCTTACCCAATTACAATCAAGATTTGTTCCTGGTGACTCTACAATAAATTAACTGACTTACATATACAATTTATTTGCTCAACCATTGATTCTGGAAAAGAAAACCGAGAACAGTTTTCTGTGACATCAGTAAAGAGTGTGATCGTGTACGGCATAAGGGCCTTACCTATTAACTTAATAACATTGGAATTTCCGGTCGTCTTTTACTCTGGTTCACTTCCTATCTTGATAACAGAAAACAAGGAGTTGTTCTTAAAGGTTGTTCATCTTCTGATAATTATATAAATGCTGGTGTCCCTCAAGGATTTATACTTGGGCCACTTCTTTTTCTAATATATACTAGAAATGTGTCATCATGCCACGGATGCCCCCGCATGCAGCCAAAATTTCAGATGTTATAATATTTAGTTCCAAATTTGTTTGCACAAATTATTTTTTTCATTTTAAGTTCAAAGCCCTTAAAACTTTTCAATGTTAACAAACCATTTTCATACAGTGTTCAAGGCACTGAAATTATTCAGTCTTAACCTTTTCAAAATAGCATATTTCATATTTGTAGCCAAAAAAAGGCTACATTATACATTTCAGTGCTGAAACTGAAAGTTAAAATTTTTTCCAACATTCAAGAAAGATAAGTTTGTCCAAAATCATTGAACCACGACCAAATTCAAACTTAAACTGCTTATTCCTAAGATGTATCTATATTATTTTCAAAGTGAAAGGGACATAACTCTTCCAAAAAATCATCGAACCATGACCAAAGTCCAACTTGACCTGCCCATTCCTTTGACATATCCATATGTCAAATTTGAGTTGTTGGGTAGATAATGAACAGAAACTGTAAATTTCATATTATTTTCAAAGTGAAAGGGGCATTACTATGCCAAAAATCATTGAACCATGACCAAATTCCAACTTGGTCTGGGCATTCCAAAAACATATCCATATGTCAAATTTAAGTTGAATGTGTTGTAACGTTGGGAAGATAATAAACAGAAACTGAAAATTTCATATTATTTTCAAAGTGAAAGGGGCATAACTCTGCCAAAAATCATTGAACCATGACCAACTTTGAACTTGACCTGCGCATTCCTCTGACGCATCCATATGTCAAGTTTGAGTTGAATGTGTTGTACCATTGGGGAGATAATGAACGGAAACTGAAAATTTCATATTTTTTACAAAATGAAAGGGGCATATCTCTGCCAAAAATCATTGAACCATGACCAAATTCGAACCTGACCTGTATTTTCTAACGACATATCCATATGTCAAATTTGAGTTGAATGTGTTGTACCGTTGGGGAGATAATGAACGGAAACTGAAACTTTCATATTATTTTCAAAGTAAAAGGGGCATAACTCTGCCAAAAATCATCAAACCATGACCAAATTCGAACTTGACCTGTATTTTCTCATGACATATTCATATGTCAAGTTTGAGTTGAATGTGTTGTACCATTGGGAAGATAATGAACGGAAACTGAAAATTTCATATTATTTTAAAGTAAAAGGGGCATAACTCTGCCAAAAATCATTGAACCATGACCAAATTCGAACCTGACCTGTATTTTCTCATGACATATCCATATGTCAAATTTGAGTTGAATGTGTGCAACCGTTACTAAGATAATGAACGGAAACTGATGATGACGGAATGACAGAATGACGTAACAGGGTAACACTATATGCCCCGGCCATTACATGGCGGTGGCATAATAAATGACATTGTTCTTCATATCAAAGCAAACATCAGACTTTTCGCTGATGATACTGGTCTATTCATTATTGTTGAAGATCCGCTATCAGCTTCCAATATTCTAAATGCAGACTTACAAACAATAGACTGGTCGTCAAAAAATGGTTAGTCAAATTTAATCCTTCACATCTGAATCGATGTTAATACCCCGTAAAACAAGACCAGTAATTCATCCGTCCATTATTATGCAGGGTCAACCAATAAATGAAATAAATAATCATAAACACCTAGGTATAATTCTTTCAAATGATCTTTGCTGGTCGACTTATCTTGACACTAAATCTAAATCCTGGAAAAGAATAAATATAATGAAAAAACTTAATTTTACACTTGACCGGAAGTCTCTTGAGACCATCTACCTTTCATTCATTAGACCTATCCTTGAATACGGTGATGTCTTATTTGATAACTGTACTAAATTATTAAAAACGGAACTAGAACAAATTCAATATGAAGCTGCAAGAATAGTGACAGGAACAACCACACTCGATCTCCTTTTTTTCTAAAGTTTCCCAGCCAGTCATAAACTTATTTTACAAAATGAAAAATAATCTCACTCCAGACAATCTCTGTCCCTTCTTCTGTTTGCTCCGAACATCGATATCCCTTAAGGAATGCCCAAGATATACAGACCATCCGATCACGCACAGATTTTTACTTTAAATCCTTTCTACCATCTGTAATAAGAGACTTCAACGCCCTTCCAGTTCAAACCCAGAATGCTCCTATGCTTGCCGCTTTTAAGCGCAGTCTTAAAAGTGAAGTAACAAATATACCGAATTTCTTTTACTATGATGAGCGAAGAGACCAAATAATGCATACCAGACTTCGAACCAATTGTAGCTCTCTTGGATCTGATTAATTTGATAAGAATATTGCCAAGTCTCTATTGTGTGATTGTGGGGTGGTTGAAAATTCCTATCATTTCTTCTTTATTTGTCCAAAATATGTTCATCTACGTCCCAATCTACTAAACACTCTTTCCAATTTTTGCACTCCAACTTTGCATGTTATTCTTTATGGAGACCCTGCTTTACCTGCGGACTCCAACACTGCTATCATCGCTGCTGTTCATAAATTTATTTAGAAATACTCAACGATTCTAAAATGTAATATACTAGTTGTCATACAACATAGTGTTCACACAAGTTTTTTTTTCATACATGATGTTCGTAGCAAAAACGACAAATGATAAAGAAACATCCGCAAACTCCTCTTTTCTCCATCTTTCTCTTCATTATTTTCTATCAATTGCATACATGTACTTTTTTTTCATTTTCTTTCTTTATAGGGTTTTTCATTAGGATTTCTTTAGGGATTCTGTATTTATCTATTTTAATTAAAATGATAATAAGCCATGTATTATATGAATATATTGCTTTTGTTAAAGGAGAGGACTACCATGAGCTATTGTAGCTCTCGGTCCAATTCCTTTCTGCTTAAATTGTAAATTATTAACATGTATATATTATCTTGAATAGAAATATGTTAAAACCGAACCAAAATTATTTAATAATTTCACAAAGAAAATTAATTTTACATTTTTCAATGATGAAACAACTTTTTTTTAAAAGTTTTTCCCCGTGTGGTACCTCGCTCGATTTATTTTTGATGACAATTCTGACATTGTCAGGCTGTTCAGAGAAAAGCTAAGCTTAACTTTTTAACTTGAATTTCAGAAGTAATAAAAAAGAAGAAAACTTAGTTATATTCATTCAAATTACCAATTACCAAATATCGTCTCAAATGTTTTTTGTTTAATTTTTACAGTCTGAAAAATACAATTCCTACAACATGCAAAACTCTTAATGCCATTTGGGCATATTTAAGTATCCTACGAGCAATAACTGCCTTATGCAACATGAAAACTTTGAAAAGCAATAGCAGCCATCAGTCCGAAGAATAAGTAAACAGGGCATTCGTAGGGCAGCCTTTTTACAATTCCACGTTTTCCAATTTCCTTGCTGCTGTTTTTAATGTTAACACATCTGTCAACACTTATTTATTGTCTTTATTTCATGCTTTCCAGTGTTTTACTTGAATATATCGGATGATTATATTCTGATAAACCACTAGTGAAGTGGAGTGGCGCGAAAGTATTGAAGGTTCCATGATAACGCAGTATGCAAATCTGCGGATGTTTCTAAATTCAAAATGTTTTTGAATTCTACTTAGGTCGGTGCAACGGGGCGTGGACGGTAACTTGCACTTTCCATTACCGTCCATGAACAGGTTCAATAAAACCGAGCCTGAAAATTTTTCAATTTTGTCTTGTTGAGCTTTCTTTATTACATTCTATTTTACATGTAGCATACAATTGCAAGTAAAACCAGATTCCTTAAAGGAATACGTTTGCCTGCTTTCTATATCTCCATATATACTATTAAATGTCTGTACAATTATATTCACTGTCACTGAAACTCCAGTTCCTATCCTATTATGTCGCCTGTTGTTCCCTTTACTGCTCTTTGTATCCCTAAGAGAATTTGATACAATTGGTGTTGATTAATCAGCAGGTCATGTAAGCAATACATTCCTCACTGTTTTTCATTTAATGGTGTCGTTAATTGATTGTTGACCAAATTAATTTCTCTTACTCAAATTACATCCATTCCGTAGAGTGATAAGCAGCAAATACAATTATGGTTACGCTTTCGCATAATGGATAAGTAATAAGTACTGTGTTAGTGTGCCGTAAAACCAAACCATACATAGTTATATAAAATAACGACTAACCAAATCCCTACGGCAAAATTGAAAATGTTGCGCACTCGGTGTGATGAACGGTAATGGTAATTGCAGTTTACAGTCTATGCCACATAGCACCATTTTAACCATGCAAAGCATTGCATTTCTTAACATGTGTATTTAAACCATGCAAAGCATTGCATTTCTTAACATATGTATAGGGGCGTCCGCTTGTCCCTCACCGCTGTGGGTTCGAATCCAGAAAGGGACTTTGGATTCTGTCATGTGAGGAAGCTATCCAGCTAGCTTACGGAACGTCGGTGGTTCTACTCAGGTGTCTGTTCGTGCCTGAAATAAGGCACGGAAGGGCACCTGAAATAAGGCACGGAAGGGCACCTGAGGTCTTCCTCCACCAGTAAAGCTGGCGTCGCGATATGACCTATACTGTGCCGATGTGACGTAAAACCCAAAACAAACAAACAATAACATATTTATTGTCAACTCTGAACTAAAAGACGGTCGCTAAAAGGGTGATAAAAATACTGATTATTCATAGACATCCATTAAAATTTTACTACCCGTGGTCATATCATATGTTGTTAAAGTTCAAATTTGTTTGTTTGGGTTTAACGGCTTATTTACACACATTTTACTTTATCGCGCTGAATACTAACTATTAAGTGGGATTATTCAATCTAAAAAAGTTAGCACTAGTACATAGTTATAAAATTAGTTTTGAGAATACAGGTTTATTTCTTCCAAGTAGATATTAAAATTTTCGGAATTAGACCTTATAATATGAATTATATTTGATTGTTTATCAATGTTAGATAACATTTGTGATTTCTAAACACATATTAAACATTTAAAAATTAAATATCTAAAACACCCTGGATGAACAAGTTTTGTCACGTGACCACAAATGCAAACACCGATTTAACATTTCAGCAAACACGGACCCGATTTCAGGTAATTATTTGAAGATATTTTTTTTTCTACTGCATCAACAAAATTAGGACCTAGACCTTAGGACCTGGCGTCAATTGAGCTTTTATTTTATGTAGGCAGTAATTGCGAGACTTAAAAGTGTTTTTTAGAACACTTCGACACAACTTTTCTTTTTGCAAGGCAAACGCCGATAGGTTTTTCCTTTTCTATTCTTTTTCGTTCACTGGGAAACCCATGTAGAGGGAAAATAAAAGAAGATATGTCTTTTTACAAGTAATTCTCGTCCCTAACTTATTTATAGTTTCATTTGTAAGGTTATATTCGATATAAACCCATGTTTTCCCACTTATTGTCGATTTTGCAAACGTCGTTTGATCATGTAAAATGTGCAAACGTCGGTTGGTCATTTGAAGAATATGCAAGCGCCCGTTGATGTCTCTTTGAACGCTGTACTTATGTGTCTCATTTCCAGAGATCTTCATCATATGAACAGTTTCATTGCAAACTGATTCTAATAACTCCATTCTGGTCACGACGCCCATGGTTTCTAGAGTTATTGAATCTGTCGGTAGCTCAACCGTTATGTCAGCCATTGGTTACAAATATGTAACAACAACCAAAATCTCAGATATGTCATCCAAATCCAGGTATTCCGAACCTGACTGCATGGTTGCAATCGACAGACAGTTTAGAGATGGTTGCTATCGACAGACAGTTTAGAGAAAAAGGTTTTTCAAAATCAGTTAGGAAACTTCTTACAGCCAGCTGGAGAACTGGAACACAGAAAGATTACTCCAGTAAATTTAGACAATTTATGATATGGTGTCGTGAAAAGAATATTGATTCCTTCACAGCATCCTTAAATAATTGTGTTGAGTTTTTATCAGATCTGCACAATAAAGGTTTACAGTATCGTACAATAGCACGTAACCGCTCTATGTTATATGCAGTTTTACCTCCAGTAGATAACACTCCTATTGGTCAACATCCGTATGTTATCAGATTATTAAAAGGAGTATTCAATTTAAGACCTCCTCTCACAAAGTTGTTGCCTGAATTGGATTTGCCTAAAGTTCTTAGTGCACTACAAAAATATCCTTTTGAACCTTTGAGAAAAAACATCAATTAAATTTTTAACATATAAAGTTGTTTTTCTTACAGCTATCACAACATTCAGGAGAGCCAGAAACCTTCAAGCGTTAAACTTAGGAGAAGGAGCTATTTCTGTGAAGGCAGATGGGGTAACTTATATCAAACAAGGTTTGGACCTGGTCATTCATCAGCAAAAATATTTGTACCAGCTTTCAAGACCAACAAATTACTTGATCCTAAAAGAGCACTTGCTATCTATTTTAAAAGAACTCAATCCTTCAGACGTAAAGATGTAACAAGTTTATTTCTGACAATACATGTACCTCATTCTAAAGCTTCTTCACAAACTTTGGCTTCATATATTGTTAAAACTATTCAAGAGGCTTATGAAGATAAACATAAAAGTGTAACAGCACATTCTACAAGAGCTTTAGGTCCCTAATGGGCACTTTTTAAAGGTGCGTCAATGAAATCAATTCTCAACGCTGCAGATTGGTCAAAAGAAAACATCTTCGTTAAATTTTATTTGAAACAAGTTGATCCAGGTGTTCTCACTGTGTAGTTCGACGTCGCTATAGTTCGACCTAAGAAGATTGAATTTTTTCTAAATTTTTAAATCAAAGTTTATACCCGACGGATTTTGTGTGGAATTGATTTTTGAGAAGATAATACGGTTTTATGTACACATGTATATATGGAAGTTTTATGAAAGTTTGTTATTCAAGAAGAAGAATGTTTTAAAATGAAAAAGTAGAAGAAAAAAGAGAAGTCTTTTGTTCAGAGAATTGTAATATTTGTAACTTGATTTAAATAACCACCGGTTATATATATATATATTTAATATGTTCAACCGGCGTTTGCATATTTTACATGTTCAAACGAGTTACGACGTTTGCAAATTAGACAATACGGGGAATAACATTTGTTTATGTCAAATATAACTTTGCTAATGGAATTATAAATGAGTTAGGGACGGGAATGGCATTTAAAAAGACATATCCTCTATTATTTTACCTCAACATGTATTTCCAGTGAAAAAATGATTGAAAAAGTATTTGCTTTGCGAAAAGGACATTTGTGTCACAGTGTTCTAAAAAACTACATAAGTCTACTCATATAAAATAAAAGCTCAATTTACTCCGGGTCCTACGGTCTATGTCTTATTTTTGTGCCCGCAGTGGAAAAAAGATGCCTGCAAATGATTACCTGAAATCGGGCCCGTGTGTGCTAAAATAATAATTCGGCGTTTGCATTTGTGCATCACGTTACAAACTTGTTCATCCAGGGTGTAAAAGCTTTAAATTTACTTAAGGTTTTATCAAGTACAAATTGGGGATCAAATTCTTCTACATTACTGAAATTATACAGAAGTCTTATCCCATCAAAATTAGATTATGGTTCTGTAGTATATGGGTCTGCAAGAAAATCATATCTTCAAATGCTAGATACCATACATCACCAGGGTTTAAGTAAAGAAGCTTTAGGTGCTTTTCGCATCTCACCTATAGAAAGTCTATATGCGGAAGCTGGGGAACCGCCACTTCATCTACGTCGAAAAAAGCTATTACTTCAATATGCAACTAGAATTTCATCTTATAGCAAAAATCCAGTTAAAATATTATTTTCAATCCAAGTTATACTGAAAAATTTGGTATTAAACCAAAGATAATTAAACCACTAGGCCTTTGTTTAATAGATGATTTAGATAAACTTAAAATTAATCCAGACGGTATCCTTCAAAATGACGAGGAGGATGTTCCCCGAAAATTAATATTAACCTTTCAAATTTATAAAAGTCATCAAATTCACCTTAACATTTCAAAGAGAAGTTTCTAGAAATTAAGGAAGAACATGAAGATTTTATACGTATTTATACGGACGGTCAAAAAGGTTGAAAAGTTGGGGCACCTGTTTTTGGAAATAATTTTACATCTAGTATAAGGTTACCAGATAATGCATCAATTTTTACCGCAGAAGCAAAAGCTATAGATTTAGCATTGTCATACATAGTACAGCATACCCATGATAAATTTGTGATATTTTCTGACTCACTTTCTGTTTTAATATCCATCAAAAATCTGACAATATCATGTTTCAGAAACTTCTTGAACGATTTCATGATGTACTTAAAAAACAAAATCTGTTAAATTATATTGGATTCCAAGTCATGTAGGTATGCGAGGAAATGAAAAAGTAGATGCTTTAGCTAAACAATCATTAAATTTCACAAACTGACTTATTGTTGCCTTCTTGTGATTTTAGACCGGCTATAAATAAACTCTTATCATCTGAATTGAAAGCAAATTTGGACAATACCGTTTTGAAAAAGTTTGCACTTTACAATACCGTCCATGAACAGGCTCAATCAAACCGAGCCTGCAACATTTTCAATTTTGTCGTGTTGGTTTTCTTTAGGGACTCTGTACTTCTCTATTTTATTGTTACATCCGTGTTATTTGTGCCGTGTGGCGGCTGTAAAAAAATCCCCGTAAATTTAATCAATGATGTTATATTTTCGATCCTTGAAGATCGTTCAGCACGACATTATTGTTGTGTATACATGTTATGTGGTACTTTTAGTTTCTTCTATTCGGCCTTTTTTTAAACTTGAGTGGTTCCAGTATTCCTACTTGAATACTTACTTACTTATAATCACCTTTAGGATATGTTGCCTGCTTTTTACATTTTTTTTGACGTCTTGTCTGTGATACGCAGGCTTCATGGCCTCAGATCCCTTTCAAAATTCCATTTTATTTAGTTCCGCTCACTGTTTTCTCGTTTAGGGCACATGCATTCTTTTACTTGGGGACCATACGCCGCTTTTCATGAAATGGCACTACTGTGTCACATTTAAGGTTCCATGATAATCGCCGTATGAACACATCTGCGAATGTCTCTAAATTCAAAATTGCACCATTTTTCGTGTTTTAATATTGAATTCTGCTTAAGCCGGTGCTAGGGATCGTGGACGGTAGTTTGCACTTTATAGTACAGTCCATGAACAGCCTCAATCAAACCGAGCCTGCAACATTTTTAATTTTGTCGTGTTGGGTTTTCTTTAGGGATTCTGTACTTCTCTATTTTAATAAACTTACCGATATAAACCCATCTCTTGATGTGTCACCATCTCTATCTCTGTCAAACCGCCATGATCAAAAAGTTCTTCTACGAAGCCGAATTGGACACACTAAAATTTCCCACTCTTATTTCCTCACGAATGACAATGCCCCTTTCTGTGTAGCTTGTAATAAAATCTTACTGTCAAACATTTCCTTCTTGAATGTCATGATTTTTCACAGGCCCGTAATAGATTTTATCGTGTAAACACACTGAAAGAACTTAAATACAATTCCATCAAAAAACATCTTGATTATTTCAGGCCCGTAATAGATTTCATCGTGTAAACTCACTGAAAGAACTCTTAAATACAATTCCATCAAAAAACATCTTGATTATTTGAAAGAGATACACTTGTACTCTAGGATCTAATGGACACATTTTTATTGTCATTTACAAAACATTACGTAACATTTTAAGCCTATTATAGCATTCGGCACGATATGGTCAGTTATGTGTTGACATTCCGTAAAAATTCAAACAAATAATGATATTTATCAAAGGCGGTCGGGCGAATATGACCCTCATTTTGGCATATATTGCGAGAGACATGGGCCACTTTTTAGTGACAGCTCTTGTTTTTAATATTGGGCTTTCCGTATAGAATTGCAAAAGTGTATTTATGACAAACATTTTAACGTCACTTTTGTAAAGTCAGTTGCAAATCACTTGGCCCTAACTGGTGTGGGTTCCATGCCACTTTGCCTTTGCATCAAAAGCCACTTTTTTTTTGGCCCTCACTTCATATAGGCTCAAAACGCATAAGGGTATGTAAATTTTTCTTATTTAGGTAGGATTTTGCTTTAGATAGTTACAAACTGTCCTGGAAAAGATCATAGTCATTGGTTCTACCTAATAATGACCACTTGTGCTTAATTCGTTGTGCTATAAAGATTAGACTTAATGTGTTTTATTTTAGTAAAGCTAAAAGCTACGCAAATTCTGATCAAATCTTATTGTCAGAATTATCATTATTAACATTATCTTATGAATGGTTCTTCATTAAATTCAAAACTCAACTTGACAACCCCCAAATATAACTATACTTCGTGAAATATATGTAATATATATCCTGTGTCTCTTTATTTTGTTTCTTTTAACATTATTGTATATTTAAAATGTTGAGTTTGATTATGTATTGTTATCAATAAGTTTGTGGACTAGGAGTCATTGGTCTGTTCATGAATTATACTCTGATGGTGCGCCGTAAAACGAAACCAAACACGAGTTATATTATTCTACTCTATTATATTAACCAAAGCAAAGCAAAACATTTCTTTACGTGTGATTTGTGTTGTTTGAGGACAGTCGCTAGAAAGGTGAGAAAACATACCGATTAGTCAAAAATCGTTACTGAATGGACATTGTTATTTTCTTAACAGTAGAATGTTATAGCCCGAGGTCATACGTTGCTAAATTTCAAATCTTTGTGTTTAACGGCACATTGATACATTACTGGCCGTATCGGCACGAACTCAATAATTGTTAACACACATTGAAACAGGTTAGTAAAAGGTTATGAATTAGTTAAATCTAACATTAACAAACTATTTTGTAAGGTGTTCATAATGTTTAAGAAGAAACTGATGAA
>NW_026855505.1:0-26703 GCF_026571515.1 Ruditapes philippinarum | reverse complement strand
TTAGATAGTTTTTCCCCAATCCGTTTTAATTTAAAACTGAAAAAAAATTTATTGTTAAAACCCAATTTAATTGTTTTTTTTTTTAATTAAATATACTTTCTCAGCAAACATAGCCCGCAATTTAATGATATTTTTAAGTTGATACTTGGTTAATTTCATAGCATTTTCATTTAAAAACGGGGAAGTTTTTTGGTTTTAATATGCTTCTTTACATTTTACTTTCAAAAAGCCTGGGTTTCATTTTACTCCCGGCAGACCCCGGGGCCCTTTCCCGGTTTAATTTACCGGATGTTTCCGGGACATCCGGGGATGAAATTTTTGTTGGGGTTTTAAACACTTACCCCGGCAGCATTTCCCCGGTGTTCCCTATTTAAACCACCCGGGATCCCGCCCCGGGAATCATCCGGGCAGACCCAGGTGAACTAGGGTTCATCCCGGGTTGCCCCCCCGGTTCGTTCCCGGGATAAACCCCGGGAAACCCCCCCGGTTGCCCCGGGCAGAGCCCCGGTCGATCCGCAACCCCGGCAGAGCCCGGGGCGATCCGGGCCCCAGAGCCCCGGAAAAATTAAAAAAACCCCCCCAAAAATTAAAACTTTTAAATACATAACTTTTTTTTTAAAAATTATCTATTTTTCCCCAAAATTTAGTAATTCATGTATTTTTTTAAAAAACCCCTTATGCCATACTTGATAAAAGGGGAAAGGGGGGAAGGGTTTTTAATACAAAACAATCAATGATCGAAAATTTGTCCTTATTTTTTTTAAAAATGATCCCGGTTTTGGGCCGGGCTCTCCCGGGAATCAACCGTAGCTTTTACCTTTATCCTCCGGGGCTCTGCCTGTATTACCGGGGCTCTCCCGGGCTAAAAACCGGGGGCTCTACCGTAGCTTTTTACCGTAGCTCTACCGGTTTTATCTTTACCCCGGATCTTTCCCCGGTTTGGGCCCGGGCAAAAGCTACGGTGCTTTCCCGGAAAACCCCGGCCCTTCCCCGGGCAGGGGCAAGGGATAAGGGGGCAAAGTTTATCCCTTTCCCGGATTCACCCCGGGAAACCACCCCGGGTTTGATATTAAATTTTTTTATTCCACCCCCGGGGTTTCAAATTTTCCCATTTCCCATCATCCCGGATCATCCAGGCCCCGTTGCCCCCAGATTACGGTTTGCCCCCGGTTTTTCCCCGGTCTCCCCCGGTTTGTTCCCGGATCCCCCCGGACTTTCTCCCCGGGGCTCTCCCGGGGGCTCGGGCCGGGGATGTAATTTGGGGACTGTAGTTTAAAGGGGAAAACGGGACCTCGTGGTTAAGGTGTTTGTATTTCAACCAAGGGATCGTGAGAGATTAAAAAAAATGTTTCACAAACTGTTTAAAAAGCCCAAAATAGGACTCGACAAGGGGCAAAATTTTCCACAAAACAGCTTAAATTTTAAAAAATAATCTTTAATCCATTTTAGCCTAGAGAAAAAAATTTGCGTTTTTTATGATATTTTTCCCAAAAATACCTGAGTTTGTTCTATTTTTAAAAATACAAATTTTCCCTGCAAATATACCCCCAAATTTAAAGGAAGCTAAACCCGGAAAAAATGCCTCTTTACAGAACCTTAAAAAAATCATTCCTACAAAAAGGCCCATTTTCTATTTAATATAGTACTATTGTACTTTTTTCCGGATGTTTTTTTAAATTTTATTTAAATTTGCACAATCTTTACTTTTTCTTTATGCACTTTTTCATGAGAGGGGGGGGCCCGGGGATTATTTTTCATTTGTTTTGCTTCCCTTTGGTAAGGAAGTAATTCCAATACAAACAAGATTTACAAGACTTGTTAAGAAAATGTGAATACAGTAGTCCAACAATGTTCGGGTTTTTGCCCATTTATTTGTAGACCATGTGTAGACAGTAATTTAAATTTTAAAAAAAAAATTAAAGCATTACATTTTTTTTTTTCACCTAAAATAATACCCAAAAAATTTTTCTTTAATATTTAAAAAAAACCCCCCATATTTGTATAAGTTTTTTTAACATATGTACTATTTAGGGGGTTTTTTTTATATTATCATTAATTTTTGGTTATTTGATAGTTTTTCAATTTTCCCCTTGGGGTATTTTTTTGGTACGTACAAAAAAGCTTTAATTGATTTATTTGTAGGCCCAAAAAAATTTTTTTGTTGAATTCCCTTCCCAAAAACCCTCGTCTGACCCCCCAAACCCCACCATTTGGTTTACATTCCTATCAATAAACCCTTTAAACAACTTTTTAAAACTGCAGACAAAGGGATTTCTGTTGTTTAAATGTCAAAAATTATTCGGAAAAATCAACATTTCACCCCCAAACTACCAAAAAAACCGATTCCCTTTTAAAAAAAATTTTAAAACCCCAAAATAATTGGGGAAAAATTGGGGCCGATTTTACCCTCAAAAAACTTAAACAGAGATTTGGGTTTTTTTAAAGATACTACTGCTAGACCTTTTTAACTGTGACAAAAAACCCAATATAAAAGTAGGGAACCAAAAACAAACGTTTTTAAACATGCAGGGGTTTAAAAAATCCCAAAAAATGCAAGCAGGGACATCAAAAAAAACCAAAAAACCTACGAAAAGAAAAATTTCCCAAAATTTTGTTTGATATTTATAAATAAAACCAATTTCTTTTAAAAAAAGGGCCCCTTATCTTTTTTTTAAGTGCAATTTTTTGTTTGAATATTTTTGCATTTCATTTCCTGGAAAATTTTCCAGTTCTTTTTTTCCCACGAATAACTTTTCTTTAATTTTTTATAACCTATTTTTTAAAAAATTTTTCGGATTTTTTCCCAATTTTAAAAGGTCATTTTTTTTTTTTGGCTTTCAAATTTTCATGTACATTTTTAAATACTTTTAATTAACCCACCTGTTTTCAAAAAAATTAATAATTTTTGTAAAAGATAAAAATGTAAAAAAAAATTACCGAATTTGAGTTTATTTGTTTTTTTTGTTTTTTATACTCCCCGGCCCCACCCCGGTGGAGCCCCGAAAAATTTTTTCCCCATTCAAATTTTCATAAAATAAGACATGTTTGCAATCATCGGGGGGGAAACCAAAAATATGATTTTTTAAAAAATAAAAATCGTTTGGGAAATTTTTTGATCGGGGAAGTTTTTTTTTAAAGCTGTTAATCGAAAGTTTTAATTTGATAAAAATCGGGTCTAGGGAAAAAAATATATAAAACAAATAGCGCGGAGAAACACAAACGGCCTGCCCGTTTTTTAAATTAAACAACATTCAGTCGCTGTTCTCATTCCCTTTCCCCGGGGCATGACGCATTTCCGTTATTTAAACCCATTTGCAGCGCAGATTAATACATAGGTTTACTGCAATCCCTTTTAATGTATTTTAAATGCGATTGAATTAATACTGTTACACTATTTTTTAAACCCCCAAAAATCTTTTATAGCACGCAAAAATAGTTTGCTGTTTTTAAAATTTGTCCTAAACTAAAGCATTTAAAAGAACATAGTTTGCCGTTAGAAAAGGGAACCAAAAAAAGTCACGATTATACTTTTTAAAGTACTATTTTATTTACGTCATTTAAAGTGAAACATTAAAAAGAAAACTACAACAAATAACAAAAAAAAGGGGCAAAACACAGTACCTTACATTTTTCCCAAAAGCCCAAAAAAAACAATATACATGGAAATTTTTATTAAATTTTTTTAAAATATGAAAAAAGGATGAAAAAATAACCTTAATTATGTATTTCATAACATATTTTACATTTAATGGAAAACCCTTTCTGATAATCAATAATGTAAAAAAAAGACGATCAATTTTACAGCCCGAACATATAGAGGTTATTCAAAAATTTTCAAGTTTCCCTTTTATAAAACCCAAAAAATTTATTTTCATTTGAGTGAATGAAAAAAAAATAACACTAGTGGAAAAAATTTATAGTTTTCAAAAGGGGTTTTAAAATTTAAAACCCCCACAATCCCCAAAAAAAAAAAAATTTGAATTCCCGTTTTTTATAAACTTTTCCCCTTTTTTTAAAAATTATAAATTTTAAAAAATCCTTTTTTAAAATTTGTGTATTGGCAAAATTTAAAAAGAAAGTAAATCCCAAAAGACACCAGAGTTGAAAATACGGAAAATATGTTTCACTGTAGTGAAAACAAAATGTTTACAATGAAAATACGAACATAAATGAATAATTTAAAATCATCAATGTTTCTTAAAGTGACATTATGCTTATATCTTCCTAGTCAAGTTGAGCTGAACTGACTTTATATTTCAAAAGATTGACTGTCAAAATGATGTTTGGCCAACAGTTGATATTGGAAAAATTGCTCTTAGGGATAAAATTATTATATCTGCCCTAAAACATTGAAAAAGACTGCCCCACTCTTTTTTTAATAACTTAGCAATTATAGGTAAATTCTAATGGATATTTACACAAATTTCGTTTGATCTGTGCGTTATTTTATTGTTTCAATGTGAACTTAATTATTTAAATAAAAGGGAATTTATGGCGAAATTGAAAACTCATTTTTGATCTTCACCCGTTCACTCACTATATAACGTTGGATGGGCATAATGTCACTTTAATATTTCATTTGTAAGTATATAGTAAACATGTTTATTCAATATATACGTCATAATATAACTTGGACAACTTTAAAATATAGTATAATTGAATTCAATTTCATATATTCAAACATACTATTGATGACAAAAATACACACTCACTTTGTCATATTACATTTAAAAATTAGGAAAAAGCGACAAGTTAAATCTTTTCTTATTACCTGGATCTATACAGAATATCTAAAGATATATAAATATGTTTTCCATTTTCACCAGATTTAAATGATATTATTTGTAGTTATTGATCGACTCTGTTGCTTTAATATTATTTCCGTTTTCTGTGAATTTAAACTCACAATCAATAATAAGTTATTGTTTTTTTCCATTATCAATATATATGCCAAATGTAAATCAATGTGCACATAGCGATGAGAGAAAATAATCGAAAGATTGACAACCATCATTTGGTTAAATTGCTAATGGTAAGATCAACTTAATGCGTTACTATATAGCAGAAATTTGTACGGTATTGTTTCAATAATTTAGTTACATCAGAGAAATGGCCAACAAAATTAGCCTCCAGGCAGGATATTCATATCAATTCGCTAGAGACACATTTGATGCTATTGTTGATGAGACTTTTACATATCAATATATCATCATTGTCCTAATAGAACAGTACTTTTTCCCTTGGGAAAACCACTGAACTTGAAAAGGAACATGAAACTAATTCAATACAAATTTTATTAACAATCTATATAAAGCGTACTATCAAAATGCCACAATTTCCTCAATGACAAAAATCTGTTTGATTTAGTAATCTTTCCATTTAAATTTGCAACTTCTAACCGTTTACTTTGGCAAAATGCGAGAAAAACATAGCTGCCGCGAGGCACCAGACTTAAACACCTGACGGTATAGTGTCACAATTTTATATATTTAACTATCAATTTTTCTCGGATTATTTACACTTGATTTTGTTCTTCAAGTTCCCTTGGCATAAGTTAAAAACTATATAGTTGTTACTTCCATGGTTTTTTAATTAAAAAAGAAAAATAATTTTTATAGCCTGCCAAAATTTGAAATTAATCTTTTCAGACTGCGACCGAAAAATGGCCGTTTTTATTTTCGTAATCAATAATGTGTTAATGCGTTGGGAATGGTTTCTGCAAAACTGTTATGACGGAAAAGTAATCAACCACAATGGTTAGCTACTAGGATAAGTTCATTGATACAGTTCGTGTTAAATTTTGGTCGGAATGGTTTTCCCCTCATAGCTTCTATGTGCTTTCGTTAGAGTACCCATGATGTTGTTCTTAGAATTTGTAGAATTGGAAGAAGCTATATATACAACGGAGTGCAAGAACCAGATATACCAACCCACTTGCGCAGGCAGAGGCAATCACGTGGACCGAAAGCAGTTTTTTCGGACGTGTCACGTATCCACGTTCGTCACAGCTAATCAAAGACCCCAATAAATTTCCTTCAAGTATGCTAGACATTTTAGGATTATAAAGACTCGGCTGCATAGAAGAAGTAGGCCGAAAATAGTAAACTAGAATACCCAATAAGAACGCCCAGAATTTCTTTAAATTTCATGAATAGGACGACCTAAAGGTTAACCCATAATTTGCAAATGCTGGTATTACGGTTTTTGGTAAAATAAAACAATCTTGCGATTTTTGCGATTTTGTAAATAAGAGAGAATAAGTAAAACTGTTAATAACCGATCCACGATTCAATGTATGCGAGGGTTAATTTAATAGAAGAGCATAATAATCCAGACATGAAGTATACCCAACTAAGGATGCTCATACTTATGAAACAAGCATGTAGACCTTTTATTTTTACAATGCTATGAAACACAGCAAAAACCTCCTAACGGTTAGAACTACATGACATGCAACAATGATGGGTAAAAGAGGATAATCTTTTTGGTTTCATTGTTACAAGCTTCTCCATTGTTTTGGTTACCCTGACTAAGTAGACCTGAAACTTTCTCTAAAAGACCTTTTGATTTTCAGCCTCTTGTGAAATTTTTGTATGAAACGCTGATACTGTTGATAGCACGTCTATGCATGTAGATAAAACAACAAGTAAAGACATAACTGTATTCCATACCTGTTTAAAATATAATAATTCTATTTATTCTCTTACTTGAAAATGTAAAAACAGGGATAAACATTTTGTTGCTAATTAATAGTTTAAAAAGTTTAAGTAAAATACTTGCAAAATGAGAAAGAAAAAATAACATGCCTCTAATAAAACCGACATTAATAACAAAATACCTGTAACTCGATTCATCCGCCTAACTTAAGTTTCAATACAAAAATCTATTGTATTGGTGCATGTATCATGAAAAAAGATCATTATCACCGCATTTATTATCAGCATGGCATACAACAAGCACATTGATTAAAATTTTAAAATACAAACTCGCTGTTTGCGTTTTTTGTCTGAACCCTATAGTAATATCACACAACAAAAAAATAAATAGATTGTATTTTATTGGTAAGTTTTAAAAACGACAGGCATAAAGTTGCTAGGTTTAACCCTGTTATTATAAAGAAATCACACAGTGCAACGTTACAATACCTGGGCCATTTTTTGACGAACTTGGATCATCCAGAAACAACCAAAGTCTCGTTTGAAAACTTATTTTCTCTCGCTCTTGTTTAAATTCATTTACAGACGTCTGTTCCTCGTGTGTTATTTCAACGTTTCAATTGTGTCGAGTGTCATCTGTGCTCCGATATAAAGCTTCTAGACAACAAGGAGCAACTTTGTCTAGTGGAATATTCCAAAAATTCCAGTTCCTGTTTTAAAAAGTAGTAGTCCCGCAAATGTCTTTTGGTAGATGAATAGCTCCTTTACGACAGGCCATCAATAATATAGGCAAACAACAAGAATAGGATTTCGGTCAAAATAAAATTCATTGTGTTCACTATCAAAATCATCATTTGTCTTTATCAAGGTTATGCAGCTTTTGATTCTTGAAATGTACTTTAAAGTTTTCTGTAACATTTGAAATATTGTGCCTCCAATATTCAGTCTTATATTATTCAATTCTCAAACCTTCTCCATTGCTTGTCCAAGGGAAAAAATACACCTGTACATAATGCCCAATTTTACTGCCACAACCGAATCAAAAAGGAATGGCGATATAGACGGTCGATTTCTTTACTTCAATCCCCCATGGGTATTTGTTGACTAATTGGTCGTTTTAATAAACATCTAACATTGATTTACAAATTAGAACAATTGTGGAATTTGCCCTAATAAGCAAATCGAAGACAATGTTGTACTTAATAAATGCAGATTTATCTATGGATGAAAACTTTCATTAGTTAAAGGTTCACCGAGAATAATGGAAACCTTGACCGTTTATGATTATTAAAATGAACGCTGTTGTGTCACTCTTTCTTTAACTACAATGTGCACAACTCGTGAATAATTATTATGTGGATGCATCCTTATATGAAATCCACTGAACAATATATGAGCCGTGTCAAGACAAAAACCAACATAGTGGGTTTACGACCAGCATGGATCCAGAACCAGCCTGCGCACTTCGCAAGCAGTCTGATCAGGATTCAGCTGCTCGCTATCAGTTTTTCTCCACTTGTAATAGAGTTGGTAAGCGAACAGCATGGATCCTGATCAGACTGCGCAGATGCGCAGGCTGGTCTGGATCCATTGCTAGTCGCAAACCCATAATGTATGTTGGTTTTGTCGTGACTCGGCTCATATGATGTCAACGTGTTCTTTATATGATGTCGAACCAATCATCATATACAATGTTATATGAAAAGAGATATTATGTGTAGCATCATTTTATAATATCATCTTATCAATATATTATGTCAATCTTTCATTATACGATGTATATTTATTATCATACGATGTGCATTTATGAGAATGCTATGTGGTAGCATCATTATATACAGTCAACTTATCAATATATGATGTCCATCTTTCATTATACGATGTGAATCTATTATTATACGATGTGCATTGATGAATATATTAATGTGTTAGCATCATAATATAGAGTCAACTTTATATCAATATATTGTCAATCTTTCATTATACGATGTAAATCTATTATTATATGACCGCTGTCATTATACTGATGGGGTTAAATTTACCGGGTTATATCTCACAGTGCAACGTTCGTGGCGGGGACTGTCTATATACCAACAGTTGAAGTACACGTGATAAAATCTCAAGACTTGAGGGAACCCCGGGCGGTTCTAAAACTGCTGACGAATTGTTAAGTTGACTATATATAAAGACGATAGTGTTGTTTTGACTGTATATAAAAATAGTTCCACATAATATATTCGTAATTGCACATCATATAATTTAAGACTGACATCATATAAAGACAGATCAACATAATATACTTTTGTTTTGACTCTATATAAGAATGGTTCTACATAATATATCTATTAATGCACATCGTATAATGAAAGATTGACATGATATAAGGACACATTTACATGATATATTGTTAAGTTGACTCTATGTAAAGACGATTCTACATAATATAGTGTTGTTTTGACTGTATATAAGTCATCGACTCTAACACCTCGACCACGGATACCATTAAATTGTATACAATGCATACAATTATATGACATAACACCAGTTCCTGTGGGATTATTTAGTCAAAGATCAAATCCTAAAGTTCCAGATACCATGTAACTGTAATAATATTTTATGGAACGCCATAGCTGCCTTATATAAACACTTCTTAAGTGGCCATGTCCTTTTGACAGATAGTGTTGTGGTTCTGATAAATGGTTATGTGGTTTTAATAAATGGTGATGTAGTTGTAATAGATGGTCCTGTAGTTTAAGTAAATGGTGCTGTGGTTTTGATAAATGGTGATGTCGTTTTGACAGATGGTGTTGTAGTTTAAATAAATGGTGCTGTGGATTTAATAAATGGTGCTGTGGTTTTGATAAATGGTGATGTCGTTTTGACAGATGGTGCTGTAGTTTAAGTAAATGGTGCTGGGATTTTGATAAATGGTGATATCGTTTTGACCGATGGTGCTGTAGTTTAAATAAATGCTGCTGTGGATTTAATAAATGGTGCTGTGGTTTTGATAAATGGTGATGTCGTTTTGACAGATGGTGCTGTAGTTTGAGTAAATGGTGCTGTGGTTTTGATAAATGGTGATGTCGTTTTGACAGATGGTGCTGTAGTTTAAATAAATGCTGCTGTGGATTTAATAAATGGTGCTGTGGTTTTGATAAATGGTGATGTCGTTTTGACAGATGGTGCTGTGGTTTAAATAAATGGTGCTGTGGATTTAATAAATGGTGCTGTGGTTTTGATAAATGGTGATATCGTTTTGACCGATGGTGCTGTAGTTTAAATAAATGGTGCTGTGGATTTAATAAATGGTGCTGTGGTTTTGACAGATGGTGCTGTAGTTTGAGTAAATGGTGCTGTGGTTTTGATAAATGGTGATGTCGTTTTTAGACAGATGGTGCTGTAGTTTAAATAAATGCTGCTGTGGATTTAATAAATGGTGCTGTGGTTTTGATAAATGGTGATGTCGTTTTGACAGATGGTGCTGTAGTTTAAGTAAATGGTGCTGTGGTTTTGATAAATGGTGATGTCGTTTTGACAGGTGGTACTGTAGTTTAAAATAAATGCTGCTGTGGATTTAATAAATGGTGCTGTGGTTTTGATAAATGGTGATGTCGTTTTGACAGATGGTGCTGTGGTTTTGTTAGCTGGTTTTGTCAATTTGATTATTGGTGATGTAATTATATATATGGTGCTGTTGTTTTGATACATGGTGCTGCAGTAATGATAAATGGTGAGCTCGTTTTGATATATGGTGGTGTCACTTTTGGTACCTGGTGGTGTCATTTTATATATATGGTGCTGTTGTTTTTATAAATGGTGCTGTAATTTTGCTATATGGTGATGTTGTTTTTTATAAAAATGGTGATACTATTTTGATGTATGGTGATGTTGTTTTTATAAATGGTTATACTATTTTGATATATGGTGATGTTCTTTTTATAAATGGTTATACTATTTTGCTATGTGGTGATGTTCTTTTTATACATGGTGATACTATTTTGATGCATGGTTCTGTGATTTTTTATTACGATGATGATGAACTATTTATAGATGACCTGTTTGTTTTATCGGAACATTTCGATTGGTTATTTTAAAAAATGGAGACGATTTTTCGCCAAATTCTATACACTCTTATCTGAGCTTCATCACATCTTGACTGTTATTTATTTATCCCCAAGTATTTCATTGCCTGCATAGATAATTTGCAGACAAAATCAGTCGGGATTTTTTCATTTTCAAACATTGTCCACAAGTTACCCATTCCAAGGTTTTTTTCAAAATTGCTTCCCTTGTTTTCCACCAGTTAAACATTTAAACTTTAATTTTAATTTATTTTATCTCAGAGAAAAACATTTAACCCTTTTCTTGAAGAGGAAATTGTCAAAAAATGGCCGTTTTCATTGAAAAGCCTCCTGTTAAAAGTTTCAAATTGCTATGGAAACTATGAAAATGCTGCGATACTGATGAAAATTGGCACAAATGTTGACTGGACAATAGCCTCTGTACATGTAACAGCATGCTCAATCTTAAACTTCCTGTAAAATTGGCAAAAGGGGAACGTCTCAAAAATTGCCAAAAATCACTATTTTGCATTGTTTTTTTTTTTCCCATCAAAACTGATTTCAAAGTGCTGCAACTTCTCAATGGATTGAGATAGAGCAAAAGGCTTTTCAGCGTTGGTTACACGTTACCTCACGATCGACCTGAGGCCCTTTTCTTGGTGATGAGGGGGACTCCCCCCCCCAAAAAAAAAAAACAGAAGGGGCACACCCCTTTCTGACAACCCCTTGATGTACCATTTGATGGGGCGGCGCCGAAAATATGGTCACTTTTTAACAACATTTCTCAAACGAAAAACAGTGTCTATGGCTTAAATAGGGCATTTTGTACTGCCTGAGGCCTCATAAGGGGGGCGGTCGACAAGCCGTCAGATAACGTCTATATGTGGTACATGTAAAGTCTATTTGAAACGACATAACCATTTATCAAAATTACAGCACAATCTAACAAAACGACATAACCATTTATCAAAATTACAGCACAATCTAACAAAACGATATAACCATTTATCAAAATTACAGCACCATCTATAAATAGCACAGCACCATCTAACAATACGACATAACCATTTATCAAAATTACAGCACTATCTACAACAACCACAGCACCATCTAACAAAACGACATAACCATTTATCAAATCGACAGCACCATCTAACGAAACGACATAACCATTTATCAAAATTACAGCACTAATCTACAACAACCACAGCACCATCTAACAAAACGACATAACCATTTATCAAATCGACAGCACCATCTAACGAAAACGACATAACCATTTATCAAAATTACAGCACCATCTATAAATAGCACAGCCACCATCTAACAAAAACGATATAACCATTTATCAAAATTACAGCACCATCTATAAAAACCACAGCACCATCTAACAAAACGACATAACCATTTATCAAATCGACAGCACCATCTAACAAAACGACATAACCTTATCAAAATTACAGCACCATCTATAAAAAAACCACAGCACCATCTAACAAAACGACATAACCATTTATCAAAATTACAACACCATCTGAAACAACCACAGCCCCATCTTACAAAACGAGATAACCATTTATCCAATTCACAGCACCGTCTATTGAAACGACATCACCAGATATCAAATTACAGCAACATCTTTAAAACTCACAACACCGTTTAACAAAACTACAGCATCATCTATCAATTTGACTTCGCCATTTATCAAAACGACATCACCATATGTAAAAACGATAACACCATCGATCAGTGCTACAGCACAATATTTCAAATACACTCAACCAAGTATTCAAATCACAGCACCATTTATTAAAATGACATCACCATATATCAAAACCACTGCACCGTTTATAACATGACTGCACCATATATCTAAATTACATGACCATCTATCTGAACGACATCACCATATATGAAAATAACATCACCATCTATCAAAACCATAGCACCATCTTTAAAACGACATCACCATTTATCCAAAGGACATCACGACTTGATAAGAGTGAATATAAGGCAGCTATGGCGTTCCATAATATTTTGATAAATTTATAGTAACCAGTATAAAAGGATTGTCTGTAAAGTTAAGAAATAATATATCCCAAACAGTGATTTTATCGCTCAATAACATCACTGTTTGGAGTTCGGATGCGAGGAATTATATCACGAGGGCGTAGCCCGAGTGATATAATGATGCGCATCCGAACGACAAACAGTGATGTTATCAAGCGATAAAATCACTGATTTGGATATATTATTTCGATTCTAACACGACATTAACAAATAAATGTTGCGGTACTTGATAGTTAAGCAAAATTGCGCCTGATTTGTTTCCGAACTTATTTTCAGCGCGTCGGATTTTTAGTGGTTACGGTACGTGTATAATGATTACGTCACATGTCTAAATATAGAACGTCAAACTGTGCATCTGTTGCATAATAACACACACTTTCTGTTCTTCTATGTTCAATAGGAAAAAATGCGGGTCGTGTTAGAATTTACATTAAAGTTCCAGTTTGAAAATATAACACTCTTCTTGCATTTTTGAGATGACCTACGTGTAATCTATCAAAATATTTAGCCACATGGCACATTTTGCGGAAAATACAGTATCACAATTTTATTTAATTTCGCAAGCGTAAAAACACCTCTGATAAGAGATTGACAAAAATGAAGGACAAGATATTCGGAAACACTCGGAATAATTCGGTGATAGGTTTAACAGTATCATTAGTAATGTAAATCAATGATATTCGTCGAAGTCTTCCGATAACGGAACAATCGAAACTATTCGCCTTAAGAATAATTGTCGATGTGACCCGATTAAAAACAGAAGCGATGCATAAAATATTAAATGACGCATTTCAAACGAAAAAGTAAGATAAAAAAGATTTTTTTTATGTATCTTCCCCATTCTTAGAGCCTTTGCCTGCTTTCATATAACATTTATAACAAACTTATGCGTGTCCCTTTAAATTTTATCAAATCATTATGAGACAATCAAAATAACATAAAAATGAAACAAGAATAACGATGTGTATATATATTATATGGGTTACAAATGCAATTATGCCACTGTTTTGATAAACCCCTTAAACACAGGGCTAGTTCCATATTCATAAATGAATGCAACTTAGACCAGACCAGTACTCCTTTACAAACCATATATAACTTGTTTACTGCTATAACAAGCCAAATGATCATTGATATAACTAATGTTGGGCATAGTTCAAAGACTTTAGATGACAACAACATTACGTAACGTACTATATGCATTTGTGAGATCACATACGTATCAAAAACGTCACGTAGTTCCAGACACCATGCAACTGTAATTAAATTTTTATATATCTGTAACCACCAATGAACGAGGATTGTCCAAAAGGTAAAAGACATAAACATTCCATTTTGAGAATATGTGACGCATTATTTTCATATAACTGACGTATTATCTATCAAAATGTCTAGCCACTGTTGTACAACTGATGTCAGAAGTAGGATAATTGAGCCGCGCCATGACAAAACCAACATAATCGGTTTGCGACCAGCATGGATCCAGACCAGCATGCGCATCTGCGCAGTCTGATCAGGATCCATGCTGTTCGCTTACCAACCCTATTACAAGTAGAGAAACTGATAGAGCAGCGCAGGCTGGTCTGGATCCATACTGGTCGCAAACTCACTATGTTGGTTTTGTCGTAACGCGGCTCAATTCATTTCAACATATAGTCGTCAATTCAAGAACCTGCAGAGAATCCAGACGATTCCATAACTTTTTTTAATTTATAAAAAAACACAATTTATTATGTGTGTTATTTTTCAAACAACTAGTTTTTGTTTACTATTTTCATGGTCTAATAAACTGCTAACCATTTAATCATACACGTAAAATTGTTGATAGGATTTTATCATTTTTTTCCAGTGAGTTTTGCTGCCTGCATTCCGGAATTATCAATCTGAAAAGCAAATTTACCTTATTTAAATATTGATTGATTTTCATTGTATATAATAACTGAGCATGTACATAGAGAAGTTTATAAAATGAAACTATCGTATCTATGGGTGAGAACATACATGTAGATCAGAGATTTAATAGTATTGAATCATGATAAACCTATTCCGAAAAATTTAAACCCGTAACACAAATCCAATAGAACCTACTGAGAGAATAAAAACAACATAGTGAAAACATTTAAATTATGTCTTACAAGCAGTCTTAAGTAAGACGATATCTTAAGTGAGACGTTCGATCAATGTTAACATTACTTGGAATAGCTAACCACTGTGATTACAATCTTTTAGTAGACTGCTTTACCTTGTACCTTGTCTTGTTTTGGTTTGGTTTCCTTTTGGTCTCCTTGTCGGTGGTCCTGTGTTGCTGGGTCGTATGGGGGTTGCGCTCATTGAAAGCCGCCATTCCTTGTTGATCTTCTTTATCATATTTAGTTAATACAATGTTGTAGTCCTGTAAATAATGCAGACACATATATAGCTTAATTAAAGATTAAGGGGAGACAATATCTCAATGTTTATATGAAGACTTACATGAAATACTGGTGCGACAAAAGAAGTTGCTAAAGTCATTTAGCTTTAACATTTTTAAAGAATAATGATGTAATCACTGAGTCAGATATTAAAGAACTAGGCCCAAAATTCATTCGTAGATGCCAATCTATTTTATGTCACTATTGGCATGCGAGTAGTTTCCGTGCAGAAGCAGTACCCGTATTTTCCATTTAAACGCTTTATTTTTACTTGCATCTTTGATCAGGCTATTCAAATCACAAAGACGTTTAAAACAGGATAACATAAAAGTGTAAGGTCCGTTGTAGGTAAACAAAATTTGCATTTTTTTAAATCGCATTCACATGTCGTAAAAATTAGACCTTGCAGACATTAGGGCTACCGGTCCTTGTGCTCATGCGCAGAATACTGTCATATATGGCCCGTAATATGGTTCTGCAATAATATCTCTCGGGAAACACATAAACAGACTACTTGATAAAAAATTGTTAAAAACTTCAGGGCATTGCCATTAAGAACCGATAAATAATTTAAAGTGAAAACTTTTCATAGTAGGAAAAATGCAGAACAGTTTTAAATGTAGTTGGGGGTATTATTGTCAATTTTCCAATCAAAGGGAGATAACTGTGATAGTGAAGTGCCTGTTTCCTACACTTTTACCTCCCTTGCACTGTACGGTACCATTTGTATTGTAAACTGATCAGCTTTAAAAATGCAGTATAGAAAGTATACAAAAGATGCATTTCAAATTGCACTCTCAGCTGTACGGTCAGGCAGGCTGCTAACGAATACGTTGTCCCAGTGACTACATGTACGTTGTATGACCATGTGAAGGGGCGTAAATAAGTCGCAACAAGCGAGGGCAAGATAGATAATCACCTAATCGTTTTTGCTGGGGTTTACTTATTGCGACGGCAGGGAAAGGGAAAGCGATAGAAATATCATATTCAGATGCTCGTTCACTGGCTTCATATTGTGACAACAGGGAACGTGTTTTTTATGTTTGACTATGATACAAAAAAAAGAACATCAAAACACTCGGCAAACTGATAAATACTCGGGGGCTACTCGTACAAATCAGATAGTCTTGTGTTTCGATGCTCTTCCTATTACATATCCTTCAACACAGAAGAAAAACAAATGTGTTTCAAGGATTTTAAATGGTCTTGTTCGTTTAGTGAATCACTTTCACCAAATAAAGAATTTGTATCAATTAATAAGTTAAAAATATTTTCCATTTATTCTAAAAGAATTGACACCCATTTGACGAAATCATGTTAATTGAAAAAATGTAAATAAGACCATGACCTTTTTTATGTATGTTTTTGAAACTTGTTTTAATTATCATAACTTTGTTATTTATTCACACTCATACGTCATGACAAAAACGTACATCTTGAATTAATCTTACATTACCAAAAAAAATAAATAGAAAAAATAGAAACTCTAAAGAACACTTAAAAAGATCAAACTAAAAATAATGCAGGGTGGGTCGGTTTGAGCCTATTTATGGATGAAAGTGGCTATTTGCAAGGTACCGTCCATGCGACCCTCCCAGCGGCTTAAGCAGAATTCAACATTTAATCAGTAGATGTGTCCATTTGAACCTTTAATGTGACCTGATAGTGCATAATTATGGCGATCATAATTGAACCTTTAATTAATGTGACCTGATAGTGCATTATTATGGCGATCATAATTGAACCTTTAATTAATGTGACCTGATAGTGCATAATTATGGCGATCATAATTGAACCTTTAATTAATGTGACCTGATAATGCATTATTATGGCGATCATAATTGAACCTTTAATTAATGTGACCTGATAGTGCATTATTATGGCGATCATAATTGAACCTTTAATTAATGTGACCTGATAGTGCATAATTATGGCGATCATAATTGAACATTTAATTAATGTGACCTGTTAGTGCATAATTATAGCGATTATAATTGAACCTTCAATGTGACCTGTTAGTGCATAATTATAGCGATCATAATTGAACCTTTAATGTGACCTGTAAGTGCATAGTTATGGCGATCATAAATGCACCTTTAATGTGACCTGTTAGTGCATAATTATAGCGATCATAAATGCACCTCTAATGTGACCTGTTAGTGCATAATTATAGCGATCATAAATGCACCTTCAATGTGACCTGTTAGTGCATAATTATGACGATCATAATAGAACCTTTAATACGAATACGAATACGAAAATTTTATTCAGCATTAAACATGTTTAAACAATGTTTATAGCCTATACAAATTCTATTGTACAGTGTGAACAAAAAACATAGAAGAAAGAAAAGCAAACAACAAAATGCATTTTTTACATAATAAATTATACAGTTATCAGAAGAGATTGTTTAATGAAACATTATTCTGAAAAAAAGTTATCATGATTATGTAAAGTCGAAATAAACATGTAAATGTATCATTACATATATATAACCCTATTGAAATATTAACAATATTTACGTGATTCTAAATGAAAAAAAAATTACACAATTCTTCTTTTATTTGCAAAGTAAACAAATTTAGCTAAATTCAATAAATCTTTTGTAGAGTTTGTTGACATGAGAGCCCTAAATTTATTCAAAGTCGGCCACTGGCAGTAATAGCGTTTAAAATATTTATTTCTCAAATCTCTAAAATGTGGACAGACATCAAAAAATGGTATTCATTTTCGACCATTGACATATTACATGATTTACAAAGTCTTTGTTCCCTTGGGATATTATAGTATCTACCGGTTTCGATATATAGATTATGAGAGGACATGCGAAATCTGGATAATGTATTTCTTAATTTGTAATCAGAAATCACCGAAAGATATTTTTCACGGTCAAAATTATGTTTAAAAATGCAATATGACTGGAGTCGACTGGAATTATTAATATCTGCATACCATTTTTGTAAATAGTTATCTAAGATTCTTTGTTTGATAGCAGAAAGGGGAATATCATTTTCATTTTGATTTTGCCAAACATATAGAAATCCAAGTTCTGATAGGAACTTTTTGATTTGAAACGCCCAGTTATTTCCTCTATACGTTATATTGGAATCAGCGTCTGCTTTTAATAGTAAATAAGCTTTCTTCACTAGAGACGAATCTTCTTGTTTAACTATTTTAACCCAATATTTAATCATTGTTATTTTGCGATATATAGATAAATGGTAACGTCCTAATTCCCCATAAAGTGCTAATAAATTTGTTGATTTTTTCACCCCTAATGTGACCTGTTGGTGCCTTTCCATTATATGATTGAATCATTGAAATTTGCTTAAATTAACTTAACCAATTTATTTATTGTTTTGATTGAACAAAGGAGCACTAATGACAAATGACAAAACTAACATGATGACTGCAAAGATAAAATGTTGAATTATATTTGTTTCAAACAAATTTTGTTTTGAACGTATACTTTTTTACATTCTTCCTTTGAAACAAATGTGATCCTTCAGACTCTATCTGTGACATTGATCTC
Source organism: Ruditapes philippinarum (assembly GCF_026571515.1). Lineage (NCBI taxonomy): Eukaryota > Metazoa > Mollusca > Bivalvia > Venerida > Veneridae > Ruditapes > Ruditapes philippinarum. The sequence goes on along the minus strand of NW_026855505.1, from coordinate 7,973 downwards.
TAAGGTAGTAACATGGGCTATAGACGCGACATGTTGTCTTCTTGTCATAGATATTTATGTCAAGCTGTTTTGAAACCCTTACATGTATGAAAAGTTACAGTCCGTACACGAATGTGTACCTTCAGACTATTCTTGTGAGAATTAGTAGCTTCAAGCTTTAAGTGTGACATTGACCTCTGAAGTAAGGACATGGACTTTGAAAGCGACATGTCATCTGGGTGTGGTTGATATATATGCTAGGTTGTTTAAAATCCTTCTGTGTATGATAAAGTTACAGTCTGGAAACGAATATGTGTTCCATTTAACACTAACTGTGAACCTACAAACTGTCAATTTGACCTCGATACTTGAGGTCTTAGACCTTAATTTGGTACATTTTTGAATTCCTTCAATGCATTGCAAAGTTACAGTCCGGACACGTGTGTTGTGTAAGTGGGGACGCACAAATAGAACGTGCAATTTTAATATGCTGCTATTCAAGGGTTATACCTGTGTCATTCTCTGGTAAGTGCTATAGTCTTTCAAACTCTTGTATTCTCAACCCTGGTGATCCAGCAAAGCAAAGAAGTGATTGTTTCAAAGATTTGTTGAACAGCTAAATATTCAAGGGCTCCGTTCTTTAATCTCTTCAGTACAAAATGGTCAGCATCCATGTTTCGAATCTAGTGAATCCTCGGTGTTCTTACAGTATGGTTGATCAAATATCGCTGTCACGTGATTCCTGCAATATGTGAATTAAAATTACTCGTTAACAAGAGAGTTAGTAAGTTTCATAATAGTAATTAAACTGAAACAATACAGAAAGTTGAACAAAAACAGTAAACACATTAAAGTAACCAGTAACTTAACATTTAAAAAAAATCAAAGTTCTTTAAGAGAGAATTAACAGTTATAAATAATTTATGCTGAAATAAATAAAATAATTATAGTAGAAAACCAATACCAGTAAAAGTAAGAAATAGAAACACAAAGAAACACTATTAGTAAGTAACTACAATTGTTCGACTACGAAAAAAAACCAAAAACAAACAACAATAACAGACAGTAACTGTAACAGAATATGAACAAAAAATAACTATATCAGAACAGTAACTGTAACACAACAGTAACAGTAAATATCTATAGAAAAACAGGACAGGAACTGTAACAGAACAGTAACAGTAAATAACTTTAACAGAACAGGAACAGTAAATAACTTTAACAAAACAGTAACAGTAAATAACAATAACAGAACAGGAACTGTAACAGAACAAGAACAGTAAATAACAATAACAGAACAGGAACTGTAACAGAACAAGAACAGTAAATAACTATAACAGTACAGGAACTGTAACAGAACAAGAACAGTAAATAACAATAACAGAACAGGAACTGTAACAGAACATGAACAGTTAATAACTATAACAGAACAGGAACTGTAACAGAACAAGAACAGTAAATAATAATAACAGAACAGGAACTGTAACAGAACAAGAACAATAAATAACTATAAACAGAACAGGAACTGTAACAGAACAAGAACAATAAATAACAATAACAGAACAGGAACTGTAACAGAACAAGAACAGTAAATAACTATAACAGTACAGGAACTGTAACAGAACAAGAACAGTAAATAACTATAAGAGAACAGGAACTGTAACAGAACAAGAACAGTAAATAACTATAACAGAACAGGAACTGTAACAGAACAAGAACAGTAAATAACTATAACAGTACAGGAACTGTAACAGAACATGAACAGTAAATAACTATAATAGAACAGTAACTGTTACGGAACAAGAACAGTAAATAACTATAACAGAACAGTAACTGTAACAAAACAGTAACAGTAAATAACTATAACAAAACAGGAACAGTAAATAACTTTAACAGAACAGTAAATAACAATAACAGAACAGGAACTGTAACAAAACAGTGACAGTAAATAACTCAAACAGAACAGGAACAGTAAATAACTTTAACAGAACAGTAAATAACAATAACAGAACAGGAACTGTAACAGAACATGAACAGTAAATAAATATAACAGAACAGTAACTGTAACAGAACAAGAACAGTAAATAACTATAACAGAATAGTAACTGTAACAGAACATTAACAGTAAATAACTATATCAAAACTGGAACTGTAACAGAACAGTAAATAACTATAACAGAACAGGAACAGTAAATGACTTTAACAGAACAGTAACAGTAAATAACAATAACAGAACAGGAACTGTAACAGAACATGAACAGTAGATTACAATAACAGAACAGGAACTGTAACAGAACAGTAACTAGCTATAACAGAACAGTAACTGTAACAGAATATGAACAGTAAATAACTGTAACAGAACAGTAAATAACTATAACAAAACAGGAACAGTAAATAACTATAACAGAACAGTAAAAAGCTATAACAGAACAGAAACAGAACGGTAACAGTATATAACTATAACAGAACAGTAAATAACTATAACAGAACAGAACAGTAACAGTTATTAACTATAACAGAACGGTAACAGTAAATAACTATAACAGAACAGGAACAGTAAATAACTATAACAGAACAGGAACAGTAACTATAACAGTTGGTAACAGGAACAATAACAGAATAGTAACAGTAAAATAACTATAACAGTTAACAAAACAGTTGCAATAACAAAAACAGCGCATTTAATAATCTGCAAAGTCTGCCTTTTAATATCAGTTAACTATTAACATTTAAAGAGTATTAATATTCTATTGCAAAACTTGAATTAAAGAATTATTGTTTTGTTCATATTTAAAATTACTGTAAACTCATATAATATAAAGTATGAAACTTACATTGAATTGAGGATTTTATCAAGTATCACATATTTCCAAGATTTGTCACGTTGTTGACATTTTAAGTTTAATTTTCATACACTACTGTCGAATGTCACTGAATGAATTTAACTGTACATAGTCATGATGTACTAACATAAATTTAAGCCAACTATGATAACAAATCAACTGGGTGAAAATTTGGATTAAGCAGTGTATGCACAATAGACCTTCTTTAGGGTGTGAAAGCTATTATCTATACTCTGTCTACACTGGTCCATCTACTAGTATACTCGTATATTTAGCCAGTTAAATCACAATTTAATGCCTAATTGTTTATAAAATGTATAATAGATTAAACACCATTTCCCAGAAAATTCTTCTTAAAATGTTAAATTATTATCTAATCATGAAACAGCGTGGTCATTTTTTAATTACAAATAAAAAAAAATATTGAAGTTGCAAACCATTTGTCTGTGTAGTAATTTTTCTATTATAAAGCTAACCCACAAATTATTTTTCATAAAATGTATCAACAATAAAATTATATTGCTTCTATTATCTTAAGGTCGATATTAAAAAGCTTTTATCACATAGGATGTTTCTATTATTAATATACGTGAATATTGTACGTTAAGAGAATGAAATGTTTCCGAAAAAAATATTCTGCTATTTTAAGTTTAGAAATTATCTCGTGCATGCGCCATTCTGTTTTAAGGCATTCACTACCATATTTATTTCATACAAAAAATGGAAAAATTCTCTTTTTTACATTCAAACAATACGTTGCAGCGGATATATAGCTTTAGACACTTTAACAATATGGCAGTATTGTAAACGCCTTAAGATATTCATAATAAAGTATAACGGAACATATTTGTGACTATGTTTACATATACTGTAATAAATAGAGTATATTAAATGAGTGCATATATAATACTGAATTTATTGAACGAGTTGAATAAAATAATATTATGCGAGCCTCTGGCGAGCATAATATTGTTTTATTCAACGAGTTCAATAAATTTAGTATTGGATCTACACGAATACAATATTCTATTTATCACATATATAAAATAAGAACAGTAAACTGTCAAAAAGAGTCATTTTTCATGGACACGTCTATAGTGTACGCTAATATTAATTAGCGCGCTTTAACCAATGGTAGGATACTACGTCATCGCGCACCTGCTGAATGCTCCCACTTGGACTATTTTTTCGTCGATTCGAAGGTAAAATACAATTTTATTATAAGAAAACGTAAGAGTATTAAAAAATCATGTAGCGCACCAAAGAATGGCTACAGTACTTGAGATAATTGTAAAAAAAGTTTATGGATTCATTGCCTGGTTTAAGTCTGAAAACGGGATAAGTGTTTTTCTCTGAATGCTCCCACTCGGACTTTTCCCGAAACATATATGAAATAAGGTTAAAAACCTCCTTGAAAATTATTTTTAACGTACCAGAATATAAACCGAGTCATATTTACACATTTTTCTACATTAGTTTCAAATATTTCGTTACACTATAGGCGCGTCATTGAAAAATTACCCATTTTAACAGTTTACTGTTCTTATATTATATATGTGATAAATAGAATATTATATTCGTGTAGATTCAATACTAAACTTATTGAACTCGTTGAATAAAACAATATTATGCTCGCCAGAGGCTCGCATAATATGATTTTATTCAACTCGTTCAATAAATTTAGACGTATTAAACTACACTCATTCAATATCCTCTATATATAACGCAAATGACGTCACGTCAAAGTGTTATTATTGAATTATGGATGTGGAACATACTGAATTATGATGTGTTTCATTTACATATTTCATTTGCTTACCCAGATAACTGCACAAATGGAACAATGTTGTAATAATGAGATGGATTATAAAAAATCTGGATCATCATACGTGTAGGAGTCATGCCATTCAGGAGTTTCAAAGTAAAAAAATGGGATCTACGGAACTGAATAGAAACTGGCAATGAAAAAAATCTTCAGAATGCGAATTTGTCGTGACGTTTATAAAGATCTATTTCGAAATTCATAAGGATTTTATTCAGCTCAAAAGTAACTAATTTTTAAGTAAGTGCAATTTCTAGATCAACTCCATGTGACTCGGTGTTCTTGTTGCTTATTATTCATTTTTTAAAGTTTTCTATCATGCATTTGAACGAAAGTGTTACATCTTGTAGATGCAGCTTTGTAAAATAATCATGAAACGACCTCGAGAACATCATGTACATTTTAGAAACATGACACGTGCTTTCTCTCGTTCATCTTCAAATGAAGAGCACTTCGGCAATAACTACGGAAAATAAACAACAGAGACATGCCGTAGAGAAATGAAACTTTACTTTTACACTATAGAGAAAAATCCTGGAAAATCTCGAGGGTGACTTTTTTTTTTGTTTAAAACAAAGTTTTAATTTTTATTCAACGTCGTTTTGTTAATTCATACCAGGCAAAAGTTCATTTCCATTTTTAATGGGACAGACTATAGTGTAATATCGTTTTTATTGAATGGCTTTATTACACTCCTGCGCCGCGGTTTATGTGATAAAAAATATTATTACAATATAGACTACATATGATGACAGAAAGAATCATCCACAGTCACACATGAAACACACATTTTTACATGAAAAGGAATAATCCTTCAGAAATGAAACAAAATCTTACAGCAATTATTTCTCTTAAAAATTCTAACACACTTAAAACAGAAAAATATACACAAAACATGACAATAAGATGTGAGTCTAAGCATGGTTTTAGTTACAAATGTTTCAACATTTTTAAATTTCAGGTCATTTTTCACAGTAAAAATGATAACTCTTGAAAAATGGAAGTGATCAGTTAGATAGATACTTTTATTTCCTCCAAAGATGAAGAGCATAACAGTATTTACAGATACAATATTTACAGTAACAATACATGTATAATGCAATTTAAATACATTTGTATTATGCGATAACATTACAAAAATATATCATAACAGAAACAAAAGTCATATATATTGTGGGATCTATATTAAATCTTTCATTCTATGGCAAAAGTAATTCACACATGTGTTTTATTTATTGATCTATAATCTAACAAGAAAACATGGCAACTACAAGTGTATCCTTAATATGATTGTTAGCATTTCTCCTTTATATAGCTTCAACGAAATCGAAACTATTAAAGCTTTTTAAAGTGAAGGGAAACACATTTTATTGATTTCTTAAAAATAATGAAGGGGAATTGGCAAATAGTGCTAAATAAAAGTCATATCATCTTCTTAACAGAAAATATAGTTAATATAAAGCTGTATTTATTTATTTTAATATTTTCTTCATTTATACAAAAATGAAGAAAGTTTATGAAAGGAAAACCCGATTTTATACAGTTTTGAATAGTGTAAAACTTTAATAAATAATTCATGAGATATTCTACTTATTCATAGAAGTATTTATATCTTAGTTTCCTAGCACTCGAAGATTAAATCTATCATGGTTTGTTTCTTACATAATTACAAATAAGATATACGTATCAGAAAACATTTCTCAGTGGTACAAATACAATATACACAACATATAACGTTAATAATGTATCACAATTCATGTCAATACATCATTCAATCTAATAAACGTAATAGTGATTTAGTTAATGAGAAGTTTATGAAAATGCGTTCGTCATTTTTCACGGCGAGCCCCATTATAGTTTTAGATTGTTCAAGAGGACAATCCGTTATTAGCTCACGGAACCAATTAAATACCAGACAGTCTATAAGCATGTTCCACAAATTCTCACGTTCTCGGGTATTTCTGATACAGAAACAGATCTGGTGTAGGATAATATTTTCTGTATTAAGTTTACATTTTGTGCACTGACGCTCATATTGTCGTGAAACCAATACAGCAATGTTTCTTGAGAGTTTCCTGCAGCTATGTGATAGGGAAGGAGTGTTCCTGCTTACGAACCAAAGAGTCGAACACTGGCTAACACGAATAAGGTTATTACAAACCCACAAATGTCCAAGTGAAACAATACTATCTATTTGATATTGGTTTTCCGACTTAAGCACTGCTTTGACGAAAATATTTTTCCACTGCCATTTACTCGGAAATAAACTCGATTGTAAGTAGAGCGGATTCGTGTATTTTCGTCCATCGGCAATAACCGACCACTTATTACTTTTTGATAATTAATCATAATTAATATATGCCAATCAAACTTCATGACGTCAAAAATTACATCATCGATCTTTCCAAGAATTTTTTTTCGCCATTTTTACCAGTTCAAGAGAAATTTATCACAGAAAAATCGCTACTCTTAAACAAGGTAAGATTTGTTTATTTGTAAATTACTGCTGTAAACTACGATTGTAAAGGGGGAGGTATACTTTTTGTGATTTTTAAAACTTTATTACTTGCTTTTTTATCGAGTATTTTAGCATGTACGTTATGTAGCTTATGTCCTCTCGTCGAAAATATACTACTGTGCGCCCGCGTCTTCCTTTTTAACCTTGTTAGAGAGTGGTCGGTCACTGCCGACATAAAATCTTAAGTTCGGAAGTTACCGACCACTTTCATGTCATAAGCTAATATTTTACATCTTTTCTTTTATTTACAGAAGAAATGGCGTTGAGGCTTAAGTATTCGCCGTCAAAAATGCAGCAGGCTATTGCTAGCGTAAAATCTGGAGCATTGTCTAGGAGGAAGGCTGCGGAGTTGTTTGGTGTTCCAAAGACAACATTACTAGACAAGTTATCCGGACGCAATCCAGAAGAAAGAGTTCGACCAGGCCCAGCTACGGTTCTTACTCAGGCAGAAGAAAATGTCCTTTGTGACTACATTAAGCTCATGGCGTCAATAGGATATCCTATGACCAGAGAAGAACTTTTAAAAGAAGTTCAGAAAATATTAGATATTGACCGCCGTTGTAACCCGTTCAAAGATAACAAACCTGGGAAGGATTGGTACTATGGTTTTAAAAATCGCCATCCCGATATAGCTGAAAGAACAGCAATGTGTTTAGGTAGAATCTAATTAATGTATTTATTTCTCAAAAACATAAATCTACGAAGTAAACAAAATCTTAATCTCATAAACGTTTACTTTAATGCATAACACTTTCTTCTGTTTCTATAACCGGTGATTTGTGGATGCGTGTGTGTTTATGCTTGTCTGATA